>NC_092227.1:67259011-67306511 GCF_036320965.1 Panulirus ornatus | reverse complement strand
TGTAAGGTCAGCAGTGTAGTGATGGTGGACCAGTCCGCCGCAGTCGCGGACCTCAGCATCACAGGGAGTACAGTGGTGACACCTTATATCCCACACGGGGATGCAGACACATGGAGAGTCAACTTCCTACAGCAGCCGGAGAGGTTTGTGCGCCACCCTGTACCAGAAGGGACTGTGGTGGAAGGTGAGGTTGTACCCTAAAACCAACGTCTTGTCTTTACGTTACAACACCTGCTTTGATGTTGAAATCATTACGTGCACACCTGCAGCAGGAAGAGGTAGACACTCGGTACTTGAGACTAAAGAATGGGACTGTGAAGTGTTCAACACCAACCTCTTGCAGACAGTTTAATCTCAGAACTGGTGGAGACCTAGAGCAGCGCAGTGATAGATTCCCTGGAATTTACTGGGGGAGTGTGTGGAGTAATGTACCGACAAGAGGGTGGAAAGAGAGAGAGAGAGAGAGAGAGAGAGAGAGAGAGAGAGAGAGAGAGAGAGAGAGAGAGTGTCGAAGAAAATATGGGTTTATGACAGAAGTGGAACACAGAGACACCTTATGGAATTGGAGACACAGAGGTCAAGCTGCATTTCACAGATACTGGAAAGTCGGAAATAACTCCATACAGAAATTATGAGAAGAAAGAAGGTTTTATGAAAGAAGCATAAGTCATAAGAATCGTAAAACTATTTCATTCATTTTAAGGGATAAGAACACCCGGAACGGAACATATAATTCGATGAAAGAGCTCAAGAGAAAAAGTTACGGTCACCGATGAAGACGTATGTGAGGAGTGGAACACAAGGCTCTGAAGTGTGTCCATGCTGGGAGTCCACTCACTGCTAGGCAGGGAGGTGGGGGAGATGTACCCTGTACAATGATGACGTGAATCCACTGGACGTGAGGAGGTTCGTGAGGGAAGCGGACCCGTATGAAGCTCACGGTCCAGATAACATCACGCCAGTGGCCGTCACAGAGTGCGCGGAGGTCTGTGGTGGGCCACTAGTCAGCTTGTTTAAGATTCCATCAGCGAGGACAATGTTCCGACGAGGGGAGGAGAGCCAGTGTAGCGCGTATATGAACTGACACAAAAGTTCTGTAGCCTTGAAGTGCAGACCAATGTCGCTAACGAGCATGACCTGTGATTACAGACATACTACTTTTGAGGTCGTTTCCAACACTGCTTATGATGATGGTCAGGATGACAGTTGCGAAAAATACCAGATTTTAAACATGCGAATTTGGTTGATCTTCGCGTTGCTCTTGATAGGCAAACCTAGGATGATGTGGTCAATGAAAACGACATGAACGTAGCTTGAAAAAGCTTCAGTAAAACCTTCAAAGCAGAAGAGGGAACATGCCAATGCGTAGTAGACGGTCTGTTACTAAAACAAAACCAAGCTGGTGGAACGGTGGGATAGAACAGTACCTGTTGTTTAACAAAGCAGCATATATGAGAAACACAGAGATCAATAACCAACTTGATAGAGTAAGTTATGTAAATTTGTGTAGAGAAAGTAAGGGAGTTAAACGACAAAGCAAACGTCAATACGAAGCGTAAATTGCTGAAAATAGCAAAAGAAACCCAAAGAAATGTCACAGTTTTGCTAGACGCGACAGGTCCATCAGTTACGGAGAATGGTGACTTGGGTCAAGACAACGAAGCCAAGACACAAATATTAGATGACTTATTTGCATCTGTATCTACGATCGAAGACAACCTATGTCCCAAATCCACTTCCACTGATAAGCGAGGAGAACTTTCTTCAACAAATTGACAAGAAATGAAGACATATTATCAACAATAAACGGAATAAAAATGAATGAAGCGGCAGGTTCTGATAAGTATTACCTGAGGACAGTGAAAGAGGCGAAAAATGAGTTATGCCCTTGATCGCCCTTTTCAATAAGTCATTTGTTACGGGAAAACTTCCATACAAATGGAAGTTTGCCAGTGTAACACCGAGATTCCACAAAGGTAACAAGTCTCTGTCCGAGAATCATCGTCTTATCAGGTTAACGTCTGTGGTTGGAGAAGTTATGCAAACCAACATTCGAGATAGAACTGTAAACCATCTAGAGGACCACCACGTAATAAACGAGTCTCACCATGGTTTACGACGAAACCGCTCATGCATAACAAATCTGCAACAGGGTTGTTAACATATGGAAACGATTTACCAATTGCAGTGGTTGACAGCAGAACTATATATGCTTTTAAGAAAATACAAATATTTCGATTCAAGTCCACGACTGACTTTATTTGCTGCTCCTTAAGTCGCGTTCACAATTTGCTGGTTATTCAGCTTCAGTTATCTGCATACTTTCTAACGTTTACCATACTAATTTGTGAGTTTCTGATGTCTTCCACCGTCACAGCCTTGAAAGAGTCCATTGGTCTGTATCTGTGTGCATTCCTTTGTGTTCCTCTGTATACAATTCAAGACAGTAGTAACAGAGGGTATCTTGACCGACACATAGTTAAATGAATTGAGACAGTTGGGTTTCAGGAGGAAAATGCCGCGCGTGACGTATCTCTTGGATTGCAGTGAGAGAATTACCAACGTCTTGTGGAAAAAGGAAGGCACAGTTGGCTGGACTGTCAGCGAGTCTTTGATATTGTCCCCCACAGAAGACTGATGAGAGTTTGGAAGGGAGGGAACAGCGAACGCATGTTGGGGTAGGGAGGGAACAGCGAACGCATGTCAGGGAAGGGAGGGAACAGAGAACGCATGTCGTGGAAGGGAAGGAACAGAGAACGCATGTCAGGGAAATGAGGGAACAGAGAACGCATGTCAAGGAAGCTTTCTCAAGGTGCCTGAGGGTGAAGAGTGTGGGGTCCTCCAGGGGTCAGTGCTGCGGCCGCATCCATTTCTGATCTGTCAGTGAGTTACCGGACGAGGCAGAATCATACTTGAATGTATTTGCTGATGCTGCCAGTATTATGACATAATTGCGGAGTAACAAAAATGAAATTGTATGAAGGTGGAGGACTGGGTTGACAAATGGATAATGGAGTTTGACCCCTTTAAGCTTGGCAGATTCACGGAGTTAGGAAAGGGATTAAACACGACATATCGGGGGTAACGGAGGACGTACTGTATCAAGGAGTCAAGGAGTTAATGCCACACCCAGCTGTGTCACCTGAGCATCATCATGTGACAAAGATCGTGTGGGACGTAACCTCTCTTTACGTTCACCGTCGGTATTGCCTTCAAGATGATGAACTCTTGACGTATTTAGGAAAAAATATAAACGCCATAATCTCGCTCCAGGCTGGAATGCACCGCACCAGTCTGGTCTTGTCCCTTGAGGAGTCAGATAGAACTGCTGGAAAGGATCCAGAGGAAGGCAGCGAGAATGGTTCCAGACGTGGGCGGAATGAGCTGGGAAGTGAGGAGGGAAGCCATCAGTCTGTCTGCTCTGGGAGGCAGGAGGATACTGGCAGACGCGGTAACTACATGCAAGTTTTTAAGAGGCCATCATGACGTTAACACAGAGCAGTTCTCTGGTGATGGAAGAGAGTCCAGGAGAGAAGTAGGCGAGAGGAGTGTAAGGAGGGGACGTGAGGTAGTGTACGGAGGGGACGTGAGGTAGTGTACGGAGGAGACGTGAGGTAGTGTACGGAGGGGACGTGAGGTAGTGTACGGAGGGGACGTGAGGAAGTGTACGGAGGAGACGTGAGGTAGTGTACGGAGAGGACGTGAGAGAGTGTACGGAGGGACGTGAGGGAGTGTACGGAGGGACGTGAGGAAGTGTACGGAGGAGACGTGAGGTAGTGTACGGAGGAGACGTGAGGTAGTGTACGGAGGGACGTGAGAGAGTGTACGGAGGGACGTGAGGGAGCATGTCTTCAGGAAGAGAGTTGTGGGAGAAGCTGGGCCAAGAGAAAGTAAATTCCACGACCACTGGGAAGATCTGGTCTTTATGACAGACCTGCAGGGAGGAAATGAGATGGGACCCCACGGGTGTTAAGATCTCTCACGATGCGCACGTGATGATGATAGACTCTCTCTCTCTCTCTCTCTCTCTCTCTCTCTCTCTCTCTCTCTCTCTCTCTCTCTCTCTCTCTCTCTCTCTCCATGGAAAAACCTCGCCCTAGGTATGCAGGACTGTGGCCACAGTGTATCCAGACACCCAGATACACCTCAAGAGTCAGCTCAGGAGCCTACCGGCCTGCCGTCCATATACCCAACACCCTCCCTCCCTCCCTCACAGCCTGATACCTTACCTCCTCCTCCTCCTCCGTCTCCCATCACGTGGCTCGCCAGCGTCCTGCCAGGAGTCGTCACTCTGGTAACGTCACACATCTGCCGCCTTCCTCACCACAGCTCTTCCCTCCCTGGCTTGCTCCTCAGGGGGAATCATTGTAACTTTTTTACTTTTCTTTTGGTGTAGTTAAGTAAACCCTTGAGCACCACGACAGTACGACCCTTGAGCATTAGGACAGTACGGCCCTTGAGCACCACGACAGTACGACCCTTGAGCATCGGTACAGTACGACCCTTGAGCACCACGACAGTACGGCCCTTGAGCATCACGACAGGACGACCCTTGAGCACCACGACAGGACGACCCTTGAGCATCAGGACAGTACGACCCTTGAGCACCACGACAGGACGACCCTTGAGCACCACGACAGGACGACCCTTGAGCACCACGACAGGACGACCCTTGAGCACCACGACAGTACGGCCCTTGAGCACCACGACAGGACGACCCTTGAGCATCGGTACAGTACGACCCTTGAGCACCACGAAAGTACGGCCCTTGAGCACCACGACAGGACGACCCTTGAGCATCGGTACAGTACGACCCTTGAGCACCACGAAAGTACGGCCCTTGAGCACCACGACAGGACGACCCTTGAGCACCACGACAGTACGACCCTTGAGCACCACGACAGTACGACCCTTTAGTTCCACGACAGTACAACCCTTGAGTTCCACGACAGGACGACCCTTGGGTATGATGACCTGGCCTTTGATACCACCCTTGAAGGTCAGGTCAAAGGCCAGGCCACCATACCCATGGGTCGTACCTTCGCGCACAGGAGGTCGTGAAGTGTTGTCTTTGCACGAGGTGACAGTGAGTCTTTGTAGCATTACTGGTCGGCCGTCGTCACTACGAGGAGCATGGGGCCTCTGTAAGTGGCCCAGCTCATTGATGATCCATTCACCTGTGCGTGTCGGTATGTCTCCACGTCGGCTGAGTCACCTGCTGGGGGAGGAAACTCAGACTATCTCCCTCACCCGTGTGTGTGTGTGTGTGTGTGTTGTAGCTGGGATCTTCCCCAGTGCCCGGGCACTCTGAACCTCCACTGATTTCCAGAATCCAGGTCTCATTCGTATCTCATTTTCAGACGAAGTGTTTCGCCTGGAAGTGAAATGCTTCCCCGCCTACTGAATCATTCTGAAATGGCTGAAACTTTGTCCATAATAAGAGAGTGTCATTAGTTAGTCTCTAACGAAATGAATGATGAGTAGTCATCTTTCTGAGGTTCGGATCTGTGTCGTGTGGAAGGAAGGTAAAGTGCTTCGCGTGGGTTCGAACCCATGGTTCAGTGCGAAGTTCTGCAAAAAAAAAAAAACATTACTGTGTCATTATTTGATGGAGCCTCACACAAACATAGGAGGATCCCTGGAGATCAGATTATCTCACAAGATCTATAGTTATTTTCCCTCGTTTTGCATGAAAGGTTCCATCCAGTCACGGGCAAAATTGCTTATCGGGGCCAGACTTGAGGTGAAACATGAATTGAGAAAAAGGAATTGATTGTCGAAGAGAAAAGGAGAAGGGCTTTGAAAGTTTGTGAGGAAGTGAAAAAAAAAACCCTGCCTGAAAGACTTAAAAAAAAGTAGAGTTCCAAAGCTTAGTGGTGTAGGGAAAGAGGCAGACGTCGCAACGGCCCACCATCGAGTTGCCAGTGATCATGTGTGCTGAGCATCTGGTCAGATCTCAGCGGTACAGTCTCTAGTGTAGTTCCGATCCTTTTCTTACGTGTTGGAGCAGCGTGATCGCTGCACTGATACCACACTTGCTGAAAATATGAATATCCTTTCGCCTCCCTCTGACGTAGATCCTTACACTGGTTTCGCTCGCTGTTCTCCACCCCCGACAGTTCGGTCTGGGCCGATCTACCAGGCTGTTGGATGCTGAGTTGGTCGATCTGGAAAGACCTGGGTAGACGCACTGGAGGATTTCATAAGGCTGAGGAGCTGAGGATATATCAGATGAAGATGTTAGAGGAATGTCTGGGGTTCTTAAGGAATGGAAGCGTTCAGCGCACGGAAGTATCAATGGAGCCGTGGGTCTAAGATAATGTGTAGATTAATGAGCTGAGGATGTGTGTGTGTCTGAGGCAAGAGGCTGTACGCGTACTTAAGCTGTACCCAGGGGAGTTAGAAATGGAGCTAGTGGTGAGAAATAGATGGAGGAACATATATAGACTCGTCTTTATAGAGACGACTTCTTCCCAAAACACATTTCGATAGATTGGTATGTGTTTACACGAGTCGTCTGGCTCTGTTGTGTATATAACCTACGAGGGACAGTGAGTGATGATATCAGGAGGTCCCCTCAACTTGTGTACAATATAGAAAACGGGGAAAAAAAAAAAAGAGGATTCGACTCCAACTAAGGTGCTGGCTCTACGTGATCACACTGCAGGCGACCGACCACCCGCCACCACCACAGCCACTCGCCCTCCATTTAATTAGTTCACTGATCCCGTGGTTGATATATTCTGACAACCCTGAGATGGCTTGATGATCCCCCCGCGCGCGTGGGAGAGTTCCTTCATGCATCCCGTTTTCTGTTGGGTCGACGTGAGGCGTCAGTCCGTTCCCGGTGTTTTCACCCCCGCACGTGATAATACACGCACGTGCTCGATCCGTGGCGAGACTTGGGTTTGATAACATGAGGGCCCTCGCGGGCCGTGTCTCTGCACGTGTCTGGGCTGCAGGAATTGTACAGACTTTCGAAAATCTGCCGCCGTGGACTCTCTCTCTCTCTCTCTCTCTCTCTCTCTCTCTCTCTCTCTCTCTCTCTCTCTCTCTCTCTCTCTCTCTCTATTATGGTGCAGGTTGAGAGTGGAGGATCATATCGTCGCAAGACATTTTGCACAACGTTTCCGGTTCAGGACACATGTTGCAGGACGCCCCGAGTCTCGGTAGTGTTCGTTTTTTTTTTCTAAGTTATGCCTAACCCTTGTCCCATGCTCTTTGATGGGCTGGAAAGTGAGCATCCATTTTCTGTTTAGGATATGCCGTTTTCTTTATATATATATATATATATATATATATATATATATATATATATATATATATATATATATATATATATATATATATATATATTCGTATTGTTCTCTTATTTCCACTTCCACTTGTTTATGCAATTGATTTAGAAACATCTGTATATAATGTCGTACATATCCCCCCCCCACATGTATGGCATTATTTTCCCCAAAAAAACTTGAAGCTGAGGGAAATATGAGGAACGCCTACTCAGGTTACGGTTCATTGATGGATCTGTTGATGCAGACGATCACGTTTTCTAAGTGACTGACGACGGGAGATTGGCTGTGCGCGGGAGAGATCCTCCTCCCCCATCCCCTCCCTCCATCAGCTGATCGCGTCGCCTGCTGACATCCTTAGCTCCTCCTCCTGACATCGTCAGGGAAGGTCAGCCGACGTCGCTGATGGCATTGCCGTCAGCTTGTCGCCTTGGCAGACGGAGGGCGACATCCGCTGAGGTGTGTGAGTCGCTGTGTGAGGGAAGTGATAGACGTGGAGAGAGGGAGGGAGGGAGGGTGTGTGTGTGTGTAATGGCCGTTATGAGGAGAGATCCTGTGTGTACGGCAGGTGGCGGCTGGGGAGGGGCGAGGACGCTGGGAGAGTAAGTTAAACGAAAAGAAATGATAATGGTATAATTTCCCAGTTGATCATTATATATATATCTTTTTTACTTTCAAACTGTTGGCCATTTCCTGCGTTAGCGAGGTAGCGTTAAGGACTTAAGACTGGGCCTTTGAGAGAATATCCTCACCTGGCCCCCTTCTCTGTTCCTTCTTTGGGGGGGGGGGAATATATATATATATATATATATATATATATATATATATATATATACACACAGGGGAGTATTTATGTTTTTAGAATGATCTTAAACACCTGACGAAGGTGATGTAGATCTTTGATTACTGATGATAACTTCTATCATCACGTTGCCGGCCTTAATGACCGCGGCAGTCGATAGGTCCAGAGCACCATTCACTGCCAGACTTGGTGTGTCTTGTGTCGTGTTTGCTTGACCAGTAGAACAGGTGGGTCGTATCCCCAGGACCCCGTGTGCTCCCCCGCCACACCTCGAGCACTTCCAGGAACCCCTTCAAGAAACTCCTCCGAAAGTCTTCAACTCCCACAGTTCGTCCTCACCGTCTGCCTACCCACACACTTTTACAACGTGTCCTCCAACACACCCCTGGCAAGCTCTCCCCCACAGACCCGTCCCCACACCCAGCAGTTATGTAGGATACCCACAGCTTGTCTATATCCAGCCCTCAGCCGACTATGTCTCTGTCACCATTGCTTGATGCGTGTGTGGCGCGGATTCTGGCGTAATGAACCAGCGTTGTATGTAGACTGGCTGGCTGGCTGGCTGGCTACACGCGTGGCAATCCTGACGACCACAGAGGACGGTCAGGTGGGTGTCCCTTCCCTCCTGGGCTGGGTGGAGGTTCGAGCTATACCGCGGATCTCCCGTCCTCTGGCGTGGCAGCCATCCATACTGGCCTAGTCGTACAGCACAGCTGATGGTGGTCATGACGACCCCTTGGTTTAAGCTCATGTCTCCCGCCCGTGGCGATCGCTCGAGGCCTTCTACAGACGTTCGTGTCGTGAACCTTACCATGCCATACGATCAGAGACCACTTGCAGACCATCTACAGCTGTCCATGACGCGACTGGTTCAGCTCCTCCAGCTGTCCCATAACATCAGCTGTTGAACTCCTCCAGCTGTCCATGACGTCATGAGTGTCCAGTTGCTGTACCCCCAATAGTTGTCAATGACGTCATTATTGGTCAGCTGTTGTACTCCACTGTGTAATGACGTTAGCAGTGGTCACGTGTCTGCCTCCTGTACACCTCATCATCATCTTCACTCCTTTTGAATCAGACGGTACGATCCTCGAACACGACGGTACGATCATTGGGTGTGATGGCCCGACCTTTGACCTGTGACCCGTAGAATTCACTTCAAAGACCAGACCATCATGTCTTATTAAGGTTTCGAACCGTCGTTCTCTAGATGTTGTATCGTCGTTCTCTAGATGTCTTATTGTCGTGTTCAGGATGTCGTACCGTCGTGCTCAAGGCGTCGTAGCGTCGTGCTGAAGGCGTCGTATCGTCGTGCTCAAGGTGTCGTAGCCGTCGTGCTCAAGGCGTCGTAGCGTCGTGCTCAAGGCGTCGTAGCGTCGTGCTCAAGGTGTCGTAGCGTCGTCGTTCTCAGGGTGATCGTACCGTGGTGTTGGAGGGGTAACTGTACCCAAACACACACAGCTGTGTCCTCCATCGCTTTCCTCACCCTAGGTCCTCATCCTCACTCCCGGTGGTCTCCGCCCGCCACAGGGGGGGGGGGGATGCCTCTGTCTGGTATGGCGACCCCCCCCCCCCATCTGTCTGTCTGTCTGTGTGTCTGCTGCAACTTATCTGTTCCTCTCTCTCCGTGCAGCAGGAAGTAGCGTCTCATGTTTCTCAAGCATTTCCAGGTCCTCTCTCCTCCCTCCCTTGGCGAGGGAGAATATAACTGACAAAAACATGGAGGGGGAAGGTAAAAGGACAGGGAGGGAGTGTGTAAAGCAGGGGGTGGGAATAAGTAAAGGACAGGGAGGGTGGGACGAGGGACGGGGAGGGGGTTGGGAGACAGGAAGAGACAGGAATTAACGTCACAATGGTGGTGAGTGGCTGCAATTGGCGGAGATGAGGATGCTCAAGCGTCCGCAGATGGCGGAAACGTTGGCGCAGGAGGAGCAATTTGTGCAGCGTAGGGCGTGGATGCTGGGCGTCCCCGGGGCCTGGTGAGGAGGGTGGTAGGGCTGGAGAAAGCAGAGGAAGTGCAGTATGTAAATGATGTACCGCTGGCGGTATACAACAGGGCGTGAGGAGGGCTGGAGCCTCTCTCGTGTGTGTGTGTGTGTGTGTGTGTGTGTGTGTGTGTGTGTGTGTGTGGGGTGCAGGTGCTGTCGTGGGAAGAGCTGGGTATCTGGGCGGGGAGGAGGGCGGCATGCGGCAGGACCCGCCTCTTCGACAGCACGAAGTAGTCGACCATATCTGGTAGAAAAATAGATAAAGACTGAGGACGCTAGAATGAGATATATTAAGAATAGGCGAGTAGACGGACAGAGAAATGGGTAAGTACAGTGAAAGAACTGGGATTGAAAGAGGCACAACGGGGAGGGGAACGAGACACGAAGGGTTACTGTCCAGAGATGGGCGGGAGTGGGAGGTTTTGTGAGGAGTCGGGGGAAGGGGTCCTCCAGCACCAGTTGGAAGGGTGAGGGGTAGTGAGTGCGTCCTATGTGAGGGTTACTTGTAGAAAGACATTATTATTATTATTATTATTATTATTATTATTATTATTATTATTATTATTATTAATATCATTATTACTACTACTTTTACTATTACTACTACTACTACCACTACTACTACTACTACTACTACTACTACTACTAATAATAATAATAATAATAATAATAATAATAATAATAATAATAAAATTGCTGCACAACTACTACTACTGCTTTTATTATTATTATTTTTATTATTATTATTATTATTATTATTATTATTATTATTATTGTTATTATTAAACCAGGTTTTCGGAAAACCTCAAAAAACCACTGAGAGCGTCTAGAGAACATGGGTCTAAATGTCTCTTATTCCTGGAGCAATGTTGAAGTTATTTAATTGTCAGGAAAAATGTTTGGTGAGTAACTTCCATTTGTGGGGATTTACATATTTGTGACTGATGTCTCCAGTGTTACCTTAAAAGCGTTCATGCCCAGTCGATTTCCTTGTTCTGATGGTAATGAATGCGACGACACGACCCTTAAGCACGTCGGAATGACCTTTAAGCACAGCGGTGCGACCTTTGAGCACCGATACGACCTCTGAGCGCGACGGTACCTCCCAGTCGTACGTCGGCCTGACCTTTATAGCCTGACCAACAAAGGACAGGTTAAAGACCAGACCGTCAAACTTAAGGGTCGTACCGTCGTACTCACAGGTCGTATTGTCGTACTCAGGGGGTCGTTCCGTCGTGCTCAAGGCGTCGTAGCGTCGTGCTCAAGGCGTCGTAGCGTCGTGCTCAAGGCGTCGTAGCGTCGTGCTCAAGGCGTCGTAGCGTCGTGCTCAAGGCGTCGTAGCGTCGTGCTCAAGGCGTCGTAGCGTCGTGCTCAAGGCGTCGTAGCGTCGTGCTCAAGGCGTCGTAGCGTCGTGCTCAAGGCGTCGTAGCGTCGTGCTCAAGGCGTCGTAGCGTCGTGCTCAAGGCGTCGTAGCGTCGTGCTCAAGGCGTCGTAGCGTCGTGCTCAAGGCGTCGTAGCGTCGTGCTCAAGGCGTCGTAGCGTCGTGCTCAAGGCGTCGTAGCGTCGTGCTCAAGGCGTCGTAGCGTCGTGCTCAAGGCGTCGTAGCGTCGTGCTCAAGGCGTCGTAGCGTCGTGCTCAAGGCGTCGTAGCGTCGTGCTCAAGGCGTCGTAGCGTCGTGCTCAAGGCGTCGTAGCGTCGTGCTCAAGGTGTCGTAGCGTCGTGCTCAAGGCGTCGTAGCGTCGTGCTCAAGGCGTCGTAGCGTCGTGCTCAAGGTGTCGTAGCGTCGTGCTCAAGGCGTCGTAGCGTCGTGCTCAAGGCGTCGTAGCGTCGTGCTCAAGGCGTCGTAGCGTCGTGCTCAAGGCGTCGTAGCGTCGTGCTCAAGGTGTCGTAGCGTCGTGCTCAAGGTGTCGTAGCGTCGTGCTCAAGGTGTCGTAGCGTCGTGCTCAAGGCGTCGTAGCGTCGTGCTCAAGGCGTCGTAGCGTCGTGCTCAAGGCGTCGTAGCGTCGTGCTCAAGGCGTCGTAGCGTCGTGCTCAAGGCGTCGTAGCGTCGTGCTCAAGGCGTCGTAGCGTCGTGCTCAAGGCGTCGTAGCGTCGTGCTCAAGGCGTCGTAGCGTCGTGCTCAAGGCGTCGTAGCGTCGTGCTCAAGGCGTCGTAGCGTCGTGCTCAAGGCGTCGTAGCGTCGTGCTCAAGGCGTCGTAGCGTCGTGCTCAAGGCGTCGTAGCGTCGTGCTCAAGGTGTCGTAGCGTCGTGCTCAAGGCGTCGTAGCGTCGTGCTCAAGGTGTCGTAGCGTCGTGCTCAAGGCGTCGTAGCGTCGTGCTCAAGGTGTCGTAGCGTCGTGCTCAAGGCGTCGTAGCGTCGTGCTCAAGGCGTCGTAGCGTCGTGCTCAAGGCGTCGTAGCGTCGTGCTCAAGGCGTCGTAGCGTCGTGCTCAAGGCGTCGTAGCGTCGTGCTCAAGGCGTCGTAGCGTCGTGCTCAAGGCGTCGTAGCGTCGTGCTCAAGGCGTCGTAGCGTCGTGCTCAAGGCGTCGTAGCGTCGTGCTCAAGGCGTCGTAGCGTCGTGCTCAAGGCGTCGTAGCGTCGTGCTCAAGGCGTCGTAGCGTCGTGCTCAAGGCGTCGTAGCGTCGTGCTCAAGGCGTCGTAGCGTCGTGCTCAAGGCGTCGTAGCGTCGTGCTCAAGGCGTCGTAGCGTCGTGCTCAAGGCGTCGTAGCGTCGTGCTCAAGGCGTCGTAGCGTCGTGCTCAAGGCGTCGTAGCGTCGTGCTCAAGGCGTCGTAGCGTCGTGCTCAAGGCGTCGTAGCGTCGTGCTCAAGGCGTCGTAGCGTCGTGCTCAAGGCGTCGTAGCGTCGTGCTCAAGGCGTCGTAGCGTCGTGCTCAAGGCGTCGTAGCGTCGTGCTCAAGGCGTCGTAGCGTCGTGCTCAAGGCGTCGTAGCGTCGTGCTCAAGGCGTCGTAGCGTCGTGCTCAAGGCGTCGTAGCGTCGTGCTCAAGGCGTCGTAGCGTCGTGCTCAAGGCGTCGTAGCGTCGTGCTCAAGGCGTCGTAGCGTCGTGCTCAAGGCGTCGTAGCGTCGTGCTCAAGGCGTCGTAGCGTCGTGCTCAAGGCGTCGTAGCGTCGTGCTCAAGGCGTCGTAGCGTCGTGCTCAAGGCGTCGTAGCGTCGTGCTCAAGGCGTCGTAGCGTCGTGCTCAAGGCGTCGTAGCGTCGTGCTCAAGGCGTCGTAGCGTCGTGCTCAAGGCGTCGTAGCGTCGTGCTCAAGGCGTCGTAGCGTCGTGCTCAAGGCGTCGTAGCGTCGTGCTCAAGGCGTCGTAGCGTCGTGCTCAAGGCGTCGTAGCGTCGTGCTCAAGGCGTCGTAGCGTCGTGCTCAAGGTGTCGTAGCGTCGTGCTCAAGGCGTCGTAGCGTCGTGCTCAAGGCGTCGTAGCGTCGTGCTCAAGGCGTCGTAGCGTCGTGCTCAAGGCGTCGTAGCGTCGTGCTCAAGGCGTCGTAGCGTCGTGCTCAAGGCGTCGTAGCGTCGTGCTCAAGGCGTCGTAGCGTCGTGCTCAAGGCGTCGTAGCGTCGTGCTCAAGGCGTCGTAGCGTCGTGCTCAAGGCGTCGTAGCGTCGTGCTCAAGGCGTCGTAGCGTCGTGCTCAAGGCGTCGTAGCGTCGTGCTCAAGGCGTCGTAGCGTCGTGCTCAAGGCGTCGTAGCGTCGTGCTCAAGGCGTCGTAGCGTCGTGCTCAAGGCGTCGTAGCGTCGTGCTCAAGGCGTCGTAGCGTCGTGCTCAAGGCGTCGTAGCGTCGTGCTCAAGGCGTCGTAGCGTCGTGCTCAAGGCGTCGTAGCGTCGTGCTCAAGGCGTCGTAGCGTCGTGCTCAAGGCGTCGTAGCGTCGTGCTCAAGGCGTCGTAGCGTCGTGCTCAAGGCGTCGTAGCGTCGTGCTCAAGGCGTCGTAGCGTCGTGCTCAAGGCGTCGTAGCGTCGTGCTCAAGGCGTCGTAGCGTCGTGCTCAAGGCGTCGTAGCGTCGTGCTCAAGGCGTCGTAGCGTCGTGCTCAAGGCGTCGTAGCGTCGTGCTCAAGGCGTCGTAGCGTCGTGCTCAAGGCGTCGTAGCGTCGTGCTCAAGGCGTCGTAGCGTCGTGCTCAAGGCGTCGTAGCGTCGTGCTCAAGGCGTCGTAGCGTCGTGCTCAAGGCGTCGTAGCGTCGTGCTCAAGGCGTCGTAGCGTCGTGCTCAAGGTGTCGTAGCGTCGTGCTCAAGGCGTCGTAGCGTCGTGCTCAAGGTGTCGTAGCGTCGTGCTCAAGGCGTCGTAGCGTCGTGCTCAAGGTGTCGTAGCGTCGTGCTCAAGGCGTCGTAGCGTCGTGCTCAAGGCGTCGTAGCGTCGTGCTCAAGGTGTCGTAGCGTCGTGCTCAAGGCGTCGTAGCGTCGTGCTCAAGGCGTCGTAGCGTCGTGCTCAAGGCGTCGTAGCGTCGTGCTCAAGGCGTCGTAGCGTCGTGCTCAAGGCGTCGTAGCGTCGTGCTCAAGGCGTCGTAGCGTCGTGCTCAAGGCGTCGTAGCGTCGTGCTCAAGGCGTCGTAGCGTCGTGCTCAAGGCGTCGTAGCGTCGTGCTCAAGGCGTCGTAGCGTCGTGCTCAAGGTGTCGTAGCGTCGTGCTCAAGGCGTCGTAGCGTCGTGCTCAAGGCGTCGTAGCGTCGTGCTCAAGGCGTCGTAGCGTCGTGCTCAAGGCGTCGTAGCGTCGTGCTCAAGGCGTCGTAGCGTCGTGCTCAAGGCGTCGTAGCGTCGTGCTCAAGGCGTCGTAGCGTCGTGCTCAAGGCGTCGTAGCGTCGTGCTCAAGGCGTCGTAGCGTCGTGCTCAAGGCGTCGTAGCGTCGTGCTCAAGGCGTCGTAGCGTCGTGCTCAAGGCGTCGTAGCGTCGTGCTCAAGGCGTCGTAGCGTCGTGCTCAAGGTGTCGTAGCGTCGTGCTCAAGGTGTCGTAAGGAGGAAAGGGGAGTAGAAAACGGCGTATGGAGTGGATGTAAAGATGGACACCAGCCAGAATGAGTAGTTTTAAAAGGCAGGCCATACGGCAGGGGCTGTCACCAGCTGGTCCACGTCAATCAGCTGGTTCACATCAACCAGCTGGTCCACATCACCCAGCTGGTGCACATGAACCAGCTGGGCCTCACCATCCGCGGGCTCATTGAGGCTTGTCAAGTGAGGGGCGGGAGGCCTCCTGTGATGGGGAGTAATGTATAAATTACTCCGGACGGGCCATGACCGTGTCGTTCATGCCGGGGGGGGGGGGGGGGGGGGGGAAGCCGTGGGTGCGTTGCCAGAGGGTCGTGCACTGGGGGAGGGGGGTAGGGGGTCATGGAGGATCGGTAGGTAGGGGGGGTCGATCAAGGGGGAGGGTGGTACGGCAGGAGGTCGTCTGGTAGTGGAAATGACGACGTCCTGTTTCAGGAGGAGGGGAAGGGATGGCTAGGGCTTCTCTGATGCACACAGTTGGTGGATGTATGATGATCATGTTGTGTGTGACTTACACACACACACACACACACACACAGAGGGACAAAGAAACATTGGGTAGAACTAAGATAGAAAAACACACGAGGTATTCCGAGGGAAAAGAGCTGTAGGTAAGGCAGTTAAAAATCCTTATCTGCTCCGTAGATTTATCATGAGCAAATTACTAGTTACAGTACAGGTAATTAGACCTGATCACTCGGAGGGAAGGGCCCTGTCATAACAGGCAGGCTCATTATAGGATGAGTTAATTGAGGGTGGGTGAGGAGGGGAGATGGGAGACGGACCATGGAAGGTAGTGAGATGGTTGGACGAGATGATGTATATAGGCTTAAGATGGGGTCCTGAGCCGTACAAGGCGCTTGGCCTTGACCACATCTCGCCAAGGAAGGTGAGTGAGCGTGTGGAAACTCCAGTCAGTCCACCGTAAATATTTGTTTCCATAAGTACGACCATAACCCATCCCTGGGTATGACGACCCAGCCTCTAACCTGACCCTATAAAGGCCAGTAAACCAGACCCATAAGTCGTAACGGTGTGGTCAAGGCTGGTACTTCATGCTACTAAAGACTCGGTTTAAGAAGAATTGTACGTGAGGACTGAAAGACAGCAGAACGTGCCCATTTCTAAGGAAGGCGATAGGGAAAATGAGCTAAACTAACAGGGATCACTGACGCGCTCTGTCTGGAGACGACTGGAAGATATAGCGAGAAAGATAATGGCAGAAGGAGCATGGATGGTTTCCGAAGGAAGGCGTCATTCCTTATATGAATTATCTGAGTGTCTAGGACAGAGTGAACGCTGGCATATAAGGAAGAGACGGATGGATGGACCGTCATAAAGTATATGACTCTGTCCTCCACATGAGGATGATCAGAGAGTGGATATCAAGGCAGACTCGAGAGAAGATCTTCCGCAGTAGATTGAGGATTCACCTGAGTAGAAGGGAACAGAGGAGATACTTTGTCACTTGTCAGTCTTGATGAATGTAATCAGCGGGGTCTTGGAACCTCTGCTGTTTCCCAGCTATCTAAAGTCGTTGCCCTGAAGGATATGTTCGAAGACGATGTTAATCTTGGGAGAGAAACGAGTACCACCCAGCATCGTGGCCAACACAGATGATGTAATTCAACGCAGCCACAGGCTGAATCAGCAGGGAGGGAGCCAGGCTGTGGCCTCTCAATTACAGGGACAAATTACCGGGATCTACACGTGAGAGGGACCTCGGGGTTGAGTAAGTGCCCAGCCCGGCACCACAACGCTACAACACCACCGTTGTACAGTACAGGAGGCGACCGGTGCACTGGTCGTACGGGCCAGTGTCCGAGTCGTACAAAGATCTGCAGGTTAACGTCACACGATGGGCAACAAGGACGGTACCTCAAGCCAAAGAACTTGAGCAACAGGGAATATATTCTTGGCTCATAGACTGGCCCACACTGGGGGAAACATCGTGGGTTACACCCTTCCCATTCCTCAGTGGACAGGACGACGTGCATGGGTTCTTTGCAGTGGGAAAGACCCGATCGACCAGAGGGTAGAACAGGAGATGATAATACGAGCCATATAAAGGTATGAAGATGCACTTGTGTGTTACGAGGGTGCTGGTGGGAGAGGAGAATGATGATGAGCTTCCTGTAGGAAATAATGCCTCCGGAGAACATGTTATAAATAGATAGATATAAGTAGATAAATAGATTAAAAGCTAAAAAGACGATGTCATGTTTGGGTGTTCCTCCGTCAGTATGTGAACGGTGAGGCGATTGCCCCACAGCGCGCATTAGGTTTGATTCTGGGCACGGCAGTCGACCCTCACCCAACCCAGGTGTCAACATTCTATTCCAGGCATGGTCATCCTTTCCCATCTACCGTCATTCTGTCCCAGCTGTCATCATCCTGTAATCCCAGACATCATCACCCTATTATCCCAGTTGTCGTCAAACTATCCCAGGTATCGCCGTACTATCCCAGCTATCGCCAGCTGGTATCCACCCAGAGAGCAGTGTGTGTGTGTGTGTGTGTGTGTGTGTGTGTGTGTGTGTGTGTGTGTGTGTGTGTGTTCATCATGATAACGGCGTAGATAAGTGGAAAGGAATGAGTGATGCTGTACGAGAAGATAAGAGAGATAAGATATACCACTAGAGCATTGTAACGCTTTTCAACGGGTCTCCCGTTGTCTGTGTTGTAGTAAGTATTGATGATGATGATGATGTTCAAATAATGTGACCGACTAATGGGGTCTGGTCAAAGGTCAGGTCATCCCCTCCAGAGGGGTCGTGGCTCAAGGGTCGGACCGCCGTGTGGTCGGGGAGGGGGGGAGAGGAGGTAGTCCCTTTGTGGTCAAGGGTCGTAAAGTCGTGCTCATAGATAGTACCGTTATAGTCCTGCGTCGTACCGTTGTGGTCAAGGGCAGTGCCGTCGTGTTCACGGGTCGTACCGTCGTCCTGATAGGGTCGTACTGTTGTGCTCAACGGTCGTGCTATAGGGCCATGCCGCTGTGGTCAAGGGTCATGCTCATTGTTCGTACCGTCGTGCTCAGTGTTCGTGCCGTCGTGCTCAGTGTTCGTGCCGTCGTGCTCAGTGTTCGTGCCGTCGTGCTGAGTGTTCGTGCCGTCGTACTCAGTGTTCGTACCGTCGTGCTGAGTGTCCGTACCGTCGTGTTCAGTGTTCGTACCGTCGTACTCAGTGTCCATACCGTCGTGCTCAATGTTCGTACCGTCATACTCAGTGTTCGTACCGTCGTGCTCACTGTCCGTACCGTCGTGCTCAGTGTTCGTATCGTCGTGGTCAGTGTTCGTGCCGTCGTACTCAGTGTCCATACCGTCACACTCAGTGTTCGTACCGTCACACTCAGTGTTCGTACCGTCGTGCTCAGTGTCCGTACCGTCCCACTCAGTGTATGTACCGTCGTGCTCAGTGTCCGTACCGTCCCACTCAGTGTATATACCGTCGTGCTCAGTGTTCGTACCGTCGTGTTCAGTGTCCGTACCGTCCCACTCAGTGTATATACCGTCGTGCTCAAGCGACGTCCTGGGAAGCAACAGTGTGTATTGATGATGATATTGATGTTGATGGATTGATGATCATATTGATGACCCAGGTGCCTCAGCAAGACCGGGTATAATAAACCGGTCATACCTCAGTATAACCAGTTATAAACCGGTCATACCTCAGTATAACCAGTTATAAACCGGTCATACCTCAGTATAACCAGTTATAAACCGGTCATACCTCAATATGTCTTTTTGTCTTCACATTGCTGGACATGATATAGGCATTATATACCCTGGTCATTGGCTGTCTTTGGTGAAATGGAAATGCAGTAGATAGAATAAAGAAAATGAATAATTGCATTTAATGGGAGCTCATAAGTCTATATAAACCCGACTTCTACATTTATTTATATTATATTTATTATACGTAGTCGCTGTATCCCGCGTTAGCGAGGTAGCGCAAGGAAACTGACGAAAGAATGGCCCAACCCACCCATGTACATATGTATATACATCCACACACACACATATACATACCTATACATTTTAATGTTATTTTTATTTTTATTGTACTTTGTTTGCTGTCTCCCGCGTTAGAGAAAGACGCAGAGAGGGAAGGGAATGCCACACCTTAGCTGTTCGAGGAAGGAAAGTGGTATCCCAATTCATAACGGTCAATGATCGTGTTGGTTGGCGTACGCACACCAACTGTGGGAAGCTGCCGCCAGACGCCGCTCCGTGTGTCAGAACGTCCAATATCCCGAGTGTGTTATCGATTTTTAAGTTGCCGTTAACAGATGTCCCACGTGGTGTTCACTGTAACGGGTCGCGGCGGCAGGTTACAACCGGCCCCGTTATAATGCACGTGATGTTCTCCCCAGTGGTGTCCACAATAACAGGTGTTCACTGTCCTGAAAGTTCCGTTAACGGTACATAACCGTGTCCGCTTTGACAGGTGTTCGCTGTACCCAACAGTGTAGACAATATACTTCAGTGTCTGTTGTATCAGGTATACACTGTACCCAACGCTGGTGCCAAAACACACACATGCGTCCGCAGAAGCAGGTGTTCACTACAGACGTACGCGCGCAACATCATTCGTCCGCAATAACAGGTTTTCACTATACCCACCAGTGCAACACTGTGTCCGCAGTAGCAGGTTTCACTATACCCGAGTGCAGCAGTCTAGTCTCTCCTGTAACAGGTGTTCGCTGTATCTGAGTACGTTATAGGTGTCCACTGTAAACGGTTGTTCACTGTATCTGAGTACGTTATAAGTGTCCGCTGTAACAGGTGTTCACTGAGTACGTTATAGGTGTCCGCTGTAACAGATGTTCACTGTATCTAGGTGCAGTGTGGGGTGTCCGCTGCAACAGATGTTCACCAGGCCTGACTGTTGTAACGGTACACTCAGCAGGTGTCCTTTATAAGAGTGGGTTCCCTGTACAGACAACAGAGCCAACGGTACATACAAGTGTGGAGAATAACAGGCAGCTGGTGCCCCCCCCCGCAGCAGGCAGCTGGTGCCCCCCCCCGCAGCAGGCAGCTGGTGCCCCCCCCCGCAGCAGGCAGCTGGTGCCCCCCCCCCGCAGCAGGCAGCTGGTGCCCCCCCCCGCAGCAGGCAGCTGGTGCCCCCCCCCCCCGCTGCAGGCAGCTGGTGCCCCCCCCCCCCCCGGTGTAAGTAGCTGGTGAGGGAAGGAGGAGGAGGAGGAGGTACTTTTTTGTTTATAATTTCCAGGATAATGAAAGGTGTGGAGTAGGGTGGTGATGGCGGATATATGATATTATATTATATATATATATATATATATATATATATATATATATATATATATATATATATCCGAGATATTTATATGGCGATGGGAATGAATAAAGGCAGACAGTATGAATTATATACATGTGTGTATATGTCTGTGTGTGTATACATACACATACATTGAGATGTATAGGTATGCATATTTGCATGTGTGGACGTGTATGTATATACATGTGTATGTGGGTGGGTTGGGCCATTCTTTCGTCTGTTTCCTTGCGCTACCTCGCAAACGCGGGAGACAGCGACAAAGCAAAATAATAATAATAATGTATCAGGGCTAGGATATTACTACTACTACTGCTAATGAAAATAATGATAATAATGATAATAGTAATAATAATAATAATAATAATAATAATAATAATAATAATAATAATAATAATATTTTGGATATTATTATTATTATTATTCTTAGAAATAATGTCATGCAACACCAGTGTGGTGTGTGGAGGCAACAGCTGGCCTTAGTAGAGCTATAATAACAGCCAACTGGGACACGAAAAATGCACTGCATGAGGGACGAAACATTAGATCAAGATTCACATGGCGGCCTTAAAGAGGATATTAAATGCTCGTGTTGGAGATAACTCATGGGGTACGGCCGGGGGGGGGGGGGGGGGGATGAGTGTTGGTGGTTGGTGGAGGAGATGTGTGTGTATGTCGTATTGTGGTGTTGTCATCATAGCCTGCGGTACAGAAGGGTGGTCATGGCTTCACAGTCGTCATTAGTGGTCAGGAGATGACCCTGGATTTAAACTCGGCCCACGACCACGTAGACGGTACGACCCATGAGCACAGTGGGACGACCCTTGCGCATTGATGGCATGGTATTTGAACCGGTCCACCAGAGTCGAGTCAGAGGCCTGGCTAGCAAACTTATGACTCGTGTTTTCATGTTCAAGGGTTGTACCTTCGTGCACAAAGGGTCATACCTTCGTGCTTAAAGGGTAGTACCTTTGTGCACAAAGGGTCGTACCTTCGTGTTCAAGGGTTGTACCTTCGTGCACAAGGGTCGTACCTTCATGCTCAAGGGTAGTATCTTTGTGCACAAAGGGTCGTACCTTCGTGTTCAAGAAAGTAAAGACCAGCTATTCAAATCCTTAAGATTCTTGACATTGACTTATCATTAGGCATAAATGACTGCTTGTATCATTATGTTATCACTGGTGAGCCACCTGGAGGGAAGGTCGTGTGTGAGCGGGGGGTCCGCGGTGGTAAGCTTGCTCCACCAGTCTGTTGTTTCCTCGTTATGTGAACACCAGAGATGTCTTTCTTTTGTTATATATACATTACATATGTATTCAGTACAGTCGTGTGAAATTGTGATGAATTAGTGATGAGGCGGTAAAAACGTTACTTTTATTTGTTCTCTCTCTCTCTCTCTCTCTCTCTCTCTCTCTCTCTCTCTCTCTCTCTCTCTCTCTCTCTCTCTCTCTCTCTGTCACACACACAATGATAAAACGACAGAAAAGTTAACATCTGGCGATCTTGTCAGGTAAACTGTGTTGGGGGTCATCGTGCTTCTGGCAGGGGTCAACGTTCCTGTGCGGCAGTTGCCTGAGGCGCGTTTCTGATCTTAATTTTCACCGAAGTTTCCCTCGCACATAAACCCATCGCACGGGACAGACCATGGGTGAAAAAATACGTAAGTACTTCTTTGAATCGTGTGTATGATGCATACACAGGAGGACGCGGTGTATGTATCATTTAAAACGGTCATGCGGTTGCAGGCATTGTGGAGGGGAAGGACGACAGGTGTTTTGGCGGCAGTTAAAAATCGCGCGAAAATATTGCCAGCCGCGTGGGTTAGGTCCGTGTGCTGTGTGATGCAGACAGATTCAAGAGGAAACTTTTACCGTTGATGAAAGTGATTTCCGTACGGAGTACTTATGAAGGAGGAAGAATGTGAGTACATAATGATGGCAGGGTTGTGTGTCGTGCGGGGTAGGGACTGACAGTGTCCTGGGAGGGGTGACGCCATATTGGGTACTGTTGTTGTTGTTGTTGTTGTTGTTGGGCCTCGCAGCTGTCAAGGTTGTGGATGTGAAGTGGGTCAGGTTGTGGATATTTTAAAGGGCGTGAGGAGAACCCGTTGTGAGTAAGAAAAAATGATGTGTGGATGTGGAATGACCTTGAAGTGGATGTGGAACACCGGACTGTTTTAGTGGATGTGGAATGACTGTAGCGTTGTGGAGGAAGTGGAACAACCTGAACGATGTGGATGTGGAATAACGTTCGTGTTGTGGAGGATGTGGAACGACCTTCTGCGTCATAGACGTGGAATGATCTTACTGTTGTGGAACATGTGGAATGATCCTACTGTTGTGGAACATGTGGAATGATCCTACTGTTGTGGAACATGTGGAATGATCCTACTGTTGTGGAACATGTGGAATGATCCTACTGTTGTGGAACATGTGGAATGATCCTACTGTTGTGGAACATGTGGAATGATCCTACTGTTGTGGAACATGTGGAATGATCCTACTGTTGTGGAACATGTGGAATGATCCTACTGTTGTGGAACATGTGGAATTATCCTACTGTTGTGGAACATGTGGAATGATCCTACTGTTGTGGAACATGTGGAATGATCCTACTGTTGTGGAACATGTGGAACGATCCTACTGTTGTGGAACATGTGGAATTATCCTACTGTTGTGGAACATGTGGAATGATCCTACTGTTGTGGAACATGTGGAATGATCCCAGTGTTGTGGGAACTGTGGAACGACCGGTGGCACTGTGAAAGGTTGTGAAAAAAAAACCTTAGTGTTGGGGAGGAATGCGGAACGACCCCTCGTGTCGTAGAAAGCTGTAGGACGACTGGAATTATGACGACCTTTCCTTCAGCGTCTAGATGGGTCGTCAGGTATCCACCAGTGTCGTATATAACCCCAGGTCGTCCACATGTTTAATGGATGAAACACTGGAACCTCAGTCTCGTGTGCTTGTTGTATATATCAATACTAAACTGACGATAAGATTTTATCAAGGAGAGAGAGAGAGAGAGAGAGAGAGAGAGAGAGAGAGAGAGAGAGAGAGAGAGAGAGAGAGAGAGAGAGGCTTGTACCCAACTTTGCACACCATGACCTCCTACAGTTCGAAGGTACGACCCGTGAAAACTGCGGTACGACCCTTGAACAAGACGGTACAACGACCCTTGAGCCAAGACGGTACAACATAGGCCTGGCCTTTGACCTGAGCTTTGAAAGAATTTGCCGTCGTGTTGAAGAGGTTCATATATATAGATACAAGGCCACAGTATTCATGGTTATATAATAATTAAACATTAAATGATAATCTATCGCCGGGCTGAAGCACAATTTATGTAATGTGTGAACGGCAACAGTGTTGGCTCATAGAAAACGTCCCCCCTTCCTCATAAGGAGAACTCGACCGTTGAAGGTCATCGGCAATTTACGATGATTGTTTTCGTCTCGGCTGATCCGAGGTGTCAACTCCCGTGATAGAAACGTCGTCGCAGGACATGAGAACAATCCCTGCATGACGTGTAGTCTCTGTTAAGGCAAATGGACCTTCCTTCCTGGTTGCTGTTGCGCTCGGCTGCTCTCCGTCGTTGTAGGCTCGGTCTTGGCCCGGCAAATATGTCACTGTTTTCCCGCCTCCTGAGATTTGGCGCGTTCTCATCACGTATCTTCCCCTTTGCTTTTGTTTTGGTAAATATGTCACCTTTTTTCTCTCGCTTCTTGAGTTTTGGCTCATTATATGTCACTTTTTTGCCTGCTTCTCGCATTTTGGATTGAAATTTGTTCTTTCTTCCCTCCTCATAGGTTTAATAGAGGCATTACTAGACTCCGCCTGCTTGAGGTTACAGCACAATTGAAAAGTCACCTCTGGCGAGGCCATATTATCGTCAGCTCACGTTTCTCTAAAAGTAGTTCACATTTCCCTGCTACTGAGTCTAGTGTAGCTTTGAGGCTACATAAGCCCCTGGAGTGGAGGTCCTAGGGTTCATAGGATTATATGTGTGTGTGTGTGTATATATATATATATATATATATATATATATATATATATATATATATTGTTTTCTTGCCCAGTATTCCCTTCAATCCTTTTGAGGCTCTTGCAGCACTCAGGAAGCTGGCTACGTCCACCGATCGGGACCTAGGCCGTAAATTGTCATGATGTGTGTGTGTGTGTGTGTTTATTTGCTGAAAGTGCACAATCGTGTTTGTTTGGGGAGTGTGGTTTCTGTTGTGTACACGTCAGGTCGGTTGGAGTTTAAGACTGAGTTAGGAGATTATAGTGTCGGGTTATTTCAGTATTTGTTGTGTCATTGTTATAGTTGTTGCTGGTAGGGTGATGTGTGAGCAGAGGTTACTGAAGTGGGTAACAGGGGTAAGCTTTTTATTTCTGCCTGGGGGAGTTGTTGGTTAGTTATGGAGTGGTTAGTGAGGGTGGGAGAGATCTAGTGCTGTTGCATAGAAGTGAGTGTTTGTGGTCGCCAGAGAGTGTACTAAGTACGCTGTTTGGTTGGGTTTGTTGCTTTGTCATGTTTGCTTTGACGAGGGTGGAAGGCCACGTCGGTGAGGCTTAGTCTAAAGTGGAGCAGATGAACTGTTTTGTTCAGGATGTTGAGCGACTTTTTCTTTTTTGTTCAAATTTGATGCCAGTTCGGTTGCGCTCATGTTATTGCTATGAGGAGGTTGGTATTTTGGATATATATATATATATATATATATATATATATTTCTTTCTTTCTTTCACACTATTCGCCATTTCCCGCGTTAGCAAGGTAGCATTAAGAACAGAGGACTGGGCCTCTGAGGGAATATCCTCACCTGGCCTCGTTCTCTGTTCCTTCTTTTGGAAAATAAAAAAAAAAATGAGAGGGGAGGATTTCCAGCCCCCCCGCTTCCTCCCCTTTTAGTCGCCTTCTACGACAGGCAGGGAATACGTGGGAAGTATTCTTTCTCCCCTATACCAGGGATAATATATATATATATATATATATATATATATATATATATTATTCAGGAACCTCCTCTTCTCACTGACTCTGCTCTCATTACCATAATTACATTTGCATATAGAATATCCATGGAGTCACCTGACAACTGCAGCGTGCTCCGGAAATGTTGGCAGCGGGTAATTCCCTTCATGTTACTATGTTGGTGCTGTCACTGCCAACACCAAGGTCATTCCACATTATCATCTTTGAAAGTCAGGATATCATACCCTAGGGTCGTGCACAAGGGTCGTACCGTCGTGCTCAAGGATCGTACCGTCGTGCTCAAGGATCGTACCGTCGTGCTCAAGGGTCGTACCGTCGTGCTCAAGGGTCGTACCGTCGTGCACAAGGGTCGTACCGTCGTACTCAAGGATCGTACCGTCGTGCTCAAGGGTCGTACCGTCGTGCTCAAGGGTCGTACCGTCGTGCTCAAGGGTCGTACCGTCGTGCTCAAGGATCGTACCGTCGTGCTCAAGGATCGTACCGTCGTGCTCAAGGATCGTACCGTCGTGCTCAAGGGTCGTACCGTCGTGCTCAAGGATCGTACCGTCGTGCTCAAGGATCGTACCGTCGTGCTCAAGGATCGTACCGTCGTGCTCAAGGGTCGTACCGTCGTGCTCAAGGATCGTACAGTCGTGCTCAAGGATCGTACCGTCTTGCTCAAGGGTCGTACCGTCGTGCTCAAGGATCGTACTGTCGTGCTTAATGGTCGGTAAATTAACATTTCCACCAATTCCAGATGGTAATTCTGTGAGTTACCCATTACCTATTTGCCATTACCCATTTCTTATAACCTATTCATGTTTGCGTATGATGGTAAGTGTGCTTTGGACGTGTGCTGGAGCATCATAGCCCTCCTGTATTATTGCAGATCGTATGTATACTTTTCAGTACGACCATTGGTCAGACGGGGAGAAGGAGGAGTACGGTAGCAAAGAAAAAACGGGAGTTGAGGATTTGAATTGTTGCCTCGCGTTTTCACCTTACGATTTCCTTAAAAAGAATTGGGATTGATTTCCAACATCTGCTGGTGTTTCCTCCCCTGCCGTGTGTACCCTCCGCCCACGCCCCACCACCCCCCTCACCTCAACACTGCAACACAGTTTGTATCAAGTGTTAGGTTAGGTTTGAAAGGAGTGGTCTGCTCCCGGTCCGCTGAAGCTGGCCAGTCGGCAGCCCTGCATCGGTTAACGTTGCGGTAACTGTGTGTTTGAAAAACGTAAGTTGGATAATAATAATAATAATAATAATGATAATGATAATAATAACAATAATAATAATGATAATAATTATAATGAAAATAGTAATAAGGATGATAATTATAATAATAATAATAATAAGTCTTGAATGATCGAACACTAAGTCTCCCAGGCTGAGGTTTTACTTAGGTGGATGTTTGGTTCCCAAGCTGATTATGATGATGTTAATGCCCAACATCCCTGCTGATGTCCAGCTTATTCTAAGCCGATGCTGCGGGGGGGATTCAAGCTGACGCTTGGGTTGTGCTAGACTTTTAGGCTGACGTTCGGCTGATGTTAAGCTTCCCGGCTGACGTTCGCCTGACGAGGCTTAATAGCTGTAAGGCGGCTGTGGTTTACGTCTCTGTAACCTCGTCATGAAGTTGCCATGGTGTGTGTGTGTGTGTGTGTGTGTGTGTGTGTGTGTGTGTGTGTGTACATACGTAAGGGTAAAGACAAGTTAGATATATATGCAAAGCTAAAATACGGGGTAACACAAGTGTAAGACTCTCCCCAACACATAGATAGTAATCACACACACACACACACACACACACACACACACACACACACATCAGAAGTCCTCTTTCCTCTACAGGGCTCCTGCGTCGCTCAGGAAGCCAGCCACTTCCACCGGGCAGGACCACAGGCCATAAACTGTCGTGTTTTGAATGTTTATAAAGGGAAAGTATACGTGGCAGTTGAGGAGGGAGTGTTCAGTGTCTTCACTGTGGTAGCTACACCATGGCCATGAAGGGTCTCGAGATGTGTTGATGGTGTTGTAGAAGTAGGTGATGGTCGGAACGTAAATAGGAAAGTGTTACTCGTGTATGTCTCGGGGGAGGATTTGTTTTTTTAGATGTGTTTGCATCATGTGGAGCGGTGTTTAAAGACTGTGTTAGGTGGCCAGTTTTGATAAATAGATATCTACGCCACAAGCTGCAATGCTTGAAGCTCAATTTTGCGATTTCCAGCGGAAGGGAGTCTGATTGGCAGGACTTAACGATATATTCTTTTACGCGTGTCGCGGGTCAGGCCACACACAAGCCATGTTTTCCCACTCTGGCTCAACTCTGTTCCCTGTACATAACTGTTTTCACATCTAAAGTCATATGTTTAGACATGTCTATATCTTTCTCCACTGGAAGCCTCAGGGAGCCGAGAGATAAGGTTGACATGAGACACAGGACTGTGCTCTGACCCCCTCTCCTGTTTATCTCTTGCATGTATGCCAGTAGTGTTTTGAGGACAGCCCTTCGACTCCTTGACCGTGTCGCTGTGACCCCCTGGGTGTAATGACCTGCCTCAGTGAAAGGGTTAGGTTAGAGGCCAGGACATCATACCCAAGGGTCGTGCCGTGGCGGTCTAAGATTGGATTGTGGTGCTGAAGGGTCGTACCATCATGGGTGAAGGTTGGACAGTCGTGCTCAAGGGTCGTACCATACTCTCATGGTAGAATCATCAAAGCCTTTGTATGTTGCAGTGATGAGCTCGTCCACAGCCTCGACCCCAAAGTGAGTTGCTGAAAATAAAAGATATATTTCAAGATTGTTGTGAAATAGATTTTTTCTTTCAATATTTGCAAAGATTAATGACGTGGAAATGGTATTTTAAAAGGCACGAATGAGTTTGCAGTGTCATAATCTGGTAATAGTGATCTGTTGAATTGACTCTGCTATTTGTTTCCCTTCATGTATTTCATATGTATGGATTTTAAAGTTGTATTAGTGTTACATGGAGACCTTGTGTTGTCCTGTGTTACATGGAGACCTTGTGTTGTCCTGTGTACACAGCACATCCTTCGGTGTTTCTCAACCCTTCCCCCTCCACTGTTGCGTCTCCCGCTCGACCTTCCTCTGTCAGTTGGCGGGCAGAGAGACCAGTGTTGCTGAGCTGCCTGCGGCGCCCTGGGTGCTGGCTCCTGCCCAGCACTGGTGACCCCACCCGTGAGTGCTGGCTGGCGCCCTGGACTGATGATGACCTGGGTGCTGGCTGGCGCCCTGGACTGATGACCTGGGTGCTGGCCGGCGCCCTGGACTGATGATGACCTAGGTGCTGGCTGGTGCCCTGGACTGATGATGACCTGGGTTCTGGCTGGTGCCCTGGACTGATGACCTGGGTGCTGGCCGGCGCCCTGGACTGATGATGACCTGGGTGCTGGCTGGCGCCCTGGACTGATGATGACCTGGGTGCTGGCTGGCGCCCTGGACTGATGACCTGGGTGCTGGCCGGCGCCCTGGACTGATGATGACCTAGGTGCTGGCTGGTGCCCTGGACTGATGATGACCTGGGTTCTGGCTGGTGCCCTGGACTGATGATGACCTGGGTGCTGGCTGGTGCCCTGGACTGATGATGACCTGGGTTCTGGCTGGCGCCCTGGACTGATGATGACCTGAGTGCTGGCTGGTGCCATGGACTGATGATGACCTGAGTGCTGGCTGGTGCCCTGGACTGATTATGACCTGGGTGCTGGCTGGTGCCCTGGACTGATGATGACCTAGGTGCTGGCTGGTGCCCTGGACTGACGATGACCTGGGTTCTGGCTGGTGCCCTGGACTGATGATGACCTGGGTTCTGGCTGGTGCCCTGGACTGATGATGACCTGGGTTCTGGCTGGTGCCCTGGACTGATGATGACCTGAGTGCTGGCTGGTGCGTAGGACGTAATACACTGAGTGGTGTTTTCCTGGTGTGGGCCCCACGTGCAGACTGGCTTGGGAGGACCCGAGGCAAAGTTTCCTGAAGGGGTAGAAGGCGGTGGAATGAGGAAGTGCGGCGCAGGTGTGAGTGAGAGGTGCGGATGTTACCGTACGATGCGGCCGCCCGTGATCCTGCCCTACCACTCCAAGGGTGAAGGTAATAGCAGAGGATGAGGGAGGTGTTGCATGACCCTGTCATGAGCCGTCATGCACCTTCTTGGCATAAGACGGTCGCAGAGGACGCAGGTGCTGACGAAAACTGTGCACGAACGATTCGTGAGGTGTGGAGCAGGGCGTCAAGAGGGAGGCGGGATCCTGGTGCGTGTGAGAGATGTGCTGTGTCGGCCATATGGCAGTGCCCTCCCCCCCAGCCCCGAGAGGAGGTGGGGGGGGGGGTAGAAGGAAGGAGGCCCACACGCCACTGAACATTGAGGTCACGTCCTACCCCGCCTTGGCTGACCCCTGCGTGTTTGCGATGGACATACCGCTCTCCCAGCGCGCCGGTTTTTGTACGCGCGCGCGCGCGAAGACAGTATCAGCCGACGTGAATAAGTTACGTTGTAGGAAAATTGTACGTTGATCTACAGCGTCTCATTTGTTTACTGCGAAGCCTCATGTTGGTACGACACCAAGGGCGTCGCCCTGGGGCCCTCCTGGACGTATGGTTGTGGTCATGTGTTTACATTCCCGTGGTGACCTCAACCATGGTACACACAACCTCACGGTACTGGTTGTAGAAGGTTGATCACATGGACCTCTCATGATCATAATGTTATGTGACGTTAACTTCTCATGATCATAATGTTATGTGACGTTAACCTCTCTTGATCGTAACGTTATGTTACGTTAACTTCTCATGATCATAATGTTATGTGACGTTAACCTCTCATGATCATAATGTTATGTGCGTTGATCATCCCTGACGGTGATGTGCACCGCATCCTAGCCTGCTGCTCCCTCACCAGGGGCCCCGGCAGGAGCACAGCCGCAGCTGCTTTCACTATTGCCTCAGTCCGTCCGCCTTGTTGTCAGCCTGGCGGATCTGCCTTTGTGTTTTAGATCATATCGTGTCCTCAACCCCCACACATCCCCCCACCAACCTACATGCTGGGAGGCTGGGGGTGACTTGGGGTGGTGGGTGGGTTCTGAAGGTTATGTGGTGACCCTCTCTTCCCACCCAACCCCATATGTTGGGGGTGTATAGTTACCCCCCATATGCTGGGGTTGGTGACCTTGAGGGTAGAGGGGTCTGGAGGTTGATGCTGACCTCGTATGCTGGGTTGGAGGTTGCGTCTTACCCTGAATGTTTTTTTGGCCTTAAATTCGTTGTAGTAATAGTAGTAGTAGCAGCAGCAGCAGCAGCAGTAGTAGTAGTAGTAGTAGTAGTAGTAGTAGTAGTAGTAGTAGTAAAGGAGCTGTCCTTATGGGAACTCAGTATGACGTTCACCTCTTGAGCACGATGGTACGACCCTTGAGCACGATGGTACGACCCTTGAGCACGATGGTACGACCCTTGAGCACGATGGTACGACCCTTGAGCACGATGGTACGACCCTTGCGTATGATAGCCTGGCCATTAAAGGCGTAACCCTTATGGGTCACCATACCCAAGGGTCGTACCGTCGTGATCAAGGGTCGTACCGTCGTGATCAAGGGTCGTACCGTCGTGATCAAGGGGTCATACTTCCTCTCGTCTATCATGTTGAACTTTTAGTCTGGTCCACATTATTGAACTTTTGCCCTGGTCCTTAATGTTGAACTTTTGGTTTGGTCAATTCAATTGAACTTTTGATATTATGTTTAAACGTAATATCTTTCACTTCGTTGTTCTGTGCGGAAGTTGTGATCTTAATTTCAGTGCGGAAGCTTTGACCAGAGGGGTTCTAGATGGTCGTCTTCACCAGCTTTTGTCGTGTTTGGTATGGAGTCTCGTGTGACCACCCGACTTTTTCAAGTCATTATCGGCTAAGAAAAAAAAACTTATTTTAGTGTACTAACTTCTTCATACGGGAAGATGGACATGTCATCAGCATCAACACTTTACTTTTGCATGCGTGTGTGTGTGTGTGTAGCAAGTCACTCGTCCTCCGTGGAACACCTCCCCTTGGGGATTTTCCCTGCTGAAATCTGCAGTCCACTGGCGGACCTTCCGCCCAGGTCTCCTTAGCTGAAGCATTACCCAGATGATGAATAGTGAGTGAGCTGGGGATCAAAACAGCTAGGATGAGGGTTTGGCCGGAAAGACATTTTCATTGTGCTGTTTCCAGTAACTAGTTTCCCCCGTTGTTAAGTAGAGTCGATATTTTTTGCTCAGTGTTCATGTCAGTGTTAACCTCTATGTACTGGGTAGGTAGACTTCTCTCATGTGTGTATCCAAAATGTTGAAGTATCCAGCCTTACCTTGACTTGGAGCTCTTTTGTGATTAACTAACCCGTTGTTATTATGATGATGATGACCTCCCAGTTATGTCATTCCTCACCTGTGTATTTTCAGCCGAGTGGCTGGCCTGCATCCAGTAAACCGTTCATTATATGTATTTGTTTATCTCGTCAGGGATTTATTGATCTGTGACTTATATTGATTCATTGACGTTCTGGTGGTCGGTATAGTCACGTAACCTGATAGATTTTTGAGACTAGACGACGTACACAACAGTGGCTCAACACACAAGAGGAAGCTGCGTTTGTTTCCCAAGATTCGTCAGTGGTAACCTGATGATTTCCGAGAAGACCCGACTGTGAGGACAGTGTTGAGGACGTGAGTCATGTGAGGTGAGGGTAGAGTGTGTCAGGTGAGGGTAGAGTGTGTGAGGTGGGGGTAGAGCGTGTGAGGTGGGGGTAGAGCGTGTGAGGTGAGGGTAGAGCGTGTGAGGTGAGGGGTAGAGTGTGTGAGGTGAGCGTAGAGTGTGTGAGGTGAGGGTAGAGTGTGAGGTGAGGGTAGAGTATGTGAGGTGAGGGTAGAAGGGTAGAGTATGTGAGGTGGGGTAGAGCGTGTGAGGTGAGGGGTAGAGTGTGTGAGGTGAGCGTAGAGTATGTGAGGTGAGGGTAGAGTGTGTGAGGTGAGGGTAGAGCGTGTGAGGTGAGGAGTAGAGTCTGTGAGGTGAGGGTAGAGCGTGTGAGGTGAGGGTAGAGCGTGTGAGGTGAGGTTAGAGTATGTGAGGTGAGGGTAGAGTATGTGAGGTGAGGATAGAGTGTGTGAGGTGAGCGTAGAGTGTGTGAGGTGAGGGTAGAGTGTGTGAGGTGGGGGTAGAGCGTGTGAGGTGGGGGTAGAGCGTGTGAGGTGGGGGTAGAGCGTGTGAGGTGAGGGTAGAGCGTATGAGGTGAGGGTAGAGTGTGTGAGGTGAGGGTAGAGTGTGTGAGGTGAGGGTAGAGTGTGTGAGGTGAGGGTAGAGTGTGTGAGGGGGTAGAGCGTGTGAGGTGAGGGTAGAGCGTGTGAGGTGAGGGTAGAGTGTGTGAGGTGAGGGTAGAGTGTGTGAGGTGAGGGGTAGAGCGTGTGAGGTGAGGGGTAGAGCGTGTGAGAGCCTAGAAAGCTGGGTGACGTAGTAAATCCCAGGATGAGTCTCTCCCCTCAAAGCGGTCCTTTCACCCCACAATGTTTACGTCGTGTACTTCCAACACGGCCACCAAGCTCCCTCTACCCTTCTGTTATTCTTTCAGTCAACTGCTGTGTTTACGGATGACGGCAGGCAGTTTTCTGATGCAGCACCTCAGCATTGCTGTCCGGCCAGTAACTTGAAATTATCATCTTGAACCTTAAACCTTGACTGTTTCAAAGACGTTGTTAATATATTTGCCATCTCCAGTGCCTCTACGGTAAAAATTCATTCTCCCAAGGTACTGTACTTGCTCCCCTCATGTTCCTCATTCTTATATCTGACATTGACGCAAACACGAGCCACTGTTTCATATCATCCTTTGCAGATGATACAAGAATAAGTATGAAAATGACATCAGTAGATGTCGAAAGGCATCAGAGAAACATAAACAGTCGAGAACAACTTGCATCACAATGGGGGAAATAAAGAAATAAAAAAAAAAACAGAATACCGGACACACACACACACACACACACACACACACACACACACACACACACACACACACACACACGTTGTCACGAACCAGTTGAATAATGAGAAAGACCTCGAAGTGATAATGTTACGACCACACGCAGCGAACAGGACAAAACAACGGTTGCCTCTTGCAGAAGAATGATAGGCTGGATCCTGCGGACCTTCAAGACAAGGGAAGAAACGCCAATGATAATATCATTCAAGGCGTCGTTCCTTTCACGAACTGAATATTGTTGCGTTCTAACACCACCCTACAAGGTGGGCGAAATTGCAAGATTAGCAAGTGTTCAGAGACCTTTCACAGCCGATGTTAATGTGGTAAAGGAAAACAAAAATCCTGGATACGGCTGAAATCTTTGAGGGTGTACTGGCTGGAGCGCGGACGGGAAAGACATATCATCATTTATACCTGGAAAATCCTAGGAGGTATTGCTCCCGACCTACATTCAGAAATAACATGCTACTGGCACAAAAGACAGGGAAGGCTTTTACATACTACCTCTCAAATACAAAGGTGCGATATGCACAACACAAATAGAACAACACCGTGTACACCCGGGGGCGCTTCGAATAGCTTGGTCGACCAACAGCCTGGGCCTAGCCCCGGCTGTGGGGATGAAGGCCCATGGAAAGCCTCTCTCTCTCTCTCTCTCTCTCTCTCTCTCTCTCTCTCTCTCTCTCTCTCTCTCTCTCTCTCTCTCTCTCTCTCTCTCTCTCTCTCTCTCTCTCTCTCATTGTCTTAAAATTCAACTTTGCTCCCCCAGTGGAATGTGGTCGGACATAGACACTTATACAGAAGAGGGAAGTGGCGAGTGTGAGGTAGTGAAGCAATATCTGTGTTGGTGAAGGTATTGATGATGACGTCATGGTTTCTGTGCAGCCATACGTTTATATATTCAGTCCCTGAAGTCTTCAGTTGTGGGACAGTGTTGGTTATGACATCCTAGTTGAGCTTGCCTTTCAGATGTTCAGTGTTGTTCAGATTTAAAACTGAAGATGTTCTTGTTTACGTCTCTGAACTTTTGATCTTGTGTTGTTTTATTGCCCTGTGGACACATATGATGCTTTTGACAGAATATTTTAAGGTAATTTTGCCGGTTATATTATGAAACACGAGAGTTTCAGTGTCCCTGTGAGCTGTGTGTGTGTGTGTGTGTGTGTGTGTGTGTGTGTGTGTGTGTGTGTGTGTGTGTGTGTTTTCAGCCCCTAAGGCCTGGTCTTAGGCACGCGACTGGTGCTGCTTCCGCTAGTTTTTGTGCTGAGATCATCCACACGACAATGAACCGTTGCGTCGTCTCCATTTTCCCCCGAACACGGAAGCTGAGCAGTTCTCTCCCTTCTCTCGTCTTTCCCTCTACCCATAACCTTTCTACCTTTAAAAGTTAGGTATGCCAAAACACCAGAGGAGCTTAGAATACTTTCATTATCTTTCTTTTCCTCATGAACCTCATATTTTCTTCCCTCTGAGATGGTATGATTATTTCCGGCACACGTCTGTGTCGTCTGTTACCAAAAAGTACAAAAATGACAGGTGACCAAAGATACAGACTTGCATCCTACAGTCTGTGTGGCTCTCGGGAGTGAGTGGTTCCAGACACATGGGGGGGGTGTGTGGTCCCGCGACGCTCTCCACTGTGTACGTGGATACGATGATGACGTTGATGGAACTGGCCCTGATGACACCATTCAAGGGTCAGGTCAAAGTTCAGGCTTAACTTACCCAAGGGTCGCAGCGCCTTGCTCCGGGGTCGTACCCTCGTGCGCTAAGGTCGTATCGTCGTTTTCAAGGGTCGGACCGTCGTGCTCTAGGGTCACCCCGTCATTTCTCAAGGGTCGTACCATCGTTCCTTAAGGATCGTACCGTCGTTCCTCAAGGGTCGTACCGTCGTTCCTCAAGGATCGTACCGTCGTTCCCTAAGGGTCGTACCGTCGTTCCTCAAGGATCGTACCGTCGTTCCTCAAGGGTCGTACCGTCGTTCCCCAAGGGTCGTACCGTCGTGATCAAGGGTCGTACCGTCGTGCTCAAGGGTCATACTTCCTCTCGTCCATCATGTTGAACTTTTAGTCTGGTCCACATTATTGAACTTTTGCCCTGGTCCTTAATGTTGAACTTTTGGTTTGGTCAGTTCAATTGAACTTTTGATATTATGTTTAAACGTAATATCTTTGACTTCTTTGTTCTGTGCGGAAGTTGTGATCTTAATTTCAGTGCGGAAGCTTTGACCAGAGGGGTTCTAGATCGTCGTCTTCACCAGCTTTTGTCGTGTTTGGTATGGAGTCTCGTGTGACCACCCGACTTTTTCAAGTCATTATCGGCTAAGAAAAAAAAAAAACTTATTTTAGTGTACTAACTTCTTCATACGGGAAGATGGACATGTCATCAGCATCAACACTTTACTTTTGCATGCGTGTGTGTGTGTGTGTAGCAAGTCACTCGTCCTCCGTGGAACACCTCCCCTTGGGGATTTTCCCTGCTGAAATCTGCAGTCCACTGGGGGACCTTCCGCCCAGGTCTCCTTAGCTGAAGCATTACCCAGATGATGAATAGTGAGCTGGGGATCAAAACAGCTAGGATGAGGGTTTGGCCGGAAAGACATTTTCATTGTGCTGTTTCCAGTAACTAGTTTCCCCCGTTGTTAAGTAGAGTCGATTTTTTTTCGCTCAGTGTTCATGTCAGTGTTAACCTCTATGTACTGGGTAGGTAGACTTCTCTCATGTGTGTATCCAAAATGTTGAAGTATCCAGCCTTACCTTGACTTGGAGCTCTTTTGTGATTAACTAACCCGTTGTTATTATGATGATGATGACCTCCCAGTTATGTCATTCCTCACCTGTGTATTTTCATCCGAGTGGCTGGCCTGCATCCAGTAAACCGTTCATTATATGTATTTGTTTATCTCGTCAGGGATTTATTGATCTGTGACTTATATTGATTCATTGACGTTCTGGTGGTCGGTATAGTCACGTAACCTGATAGATTTTTGAGACTAGACGACGTACACAACAGTGGCTCAACACACAAGAGGAAGCTGCGTTTGTTTCCCAAGATTCATCAGTGGTAACCTGATGATTTCCGAGAAGACCCGACGGTGAGGACAGTGTTGAGGACGTGAGTCATGTGAAGTGAGGGTAGAGTGTGTCAGGTGAGGGTAGAGTGTGTGAGGTGGGGGTAGAGCGTGTGAGGTGGGGGTAGAGCGTGTGAGGTGAGGGTAGAGCGTGTGAGGTGAGGGGTAGAGTGTGTGAGGTGAGCGTAGAGTGTGTGAGGTGAGGGTAGAGTGTGAGGTGAGGGTAGAGTATGTGAGGTGAGGGTAGAAGGGTAGAGTATGTGAGGTGGGGGTATAGCGTGTGAGGTGAGGGGTAGAGTGTGTGAGGTGAGCGTAGAGTATGTGAGGTGAGGGTAGAGTGTGTGAGGTGAGGGTAGAGCGTGTGAGGTGAGGGTAGAGCGTGTGAGGTGAGGGGTAGAGTGTGTGAGGTGAGCGTAGAGTGTGTGAGGTGAGGGTAGAGTGTGAGGTGAGGGTAGAGTATGTGAGGTGAGGGTAGAAGGGTAGAGTATGTGAGGTGGGGGTAGAGCGTGTGAGGTGAGGGGTAGAGTGTGTGAGGTGAGCGTAGAGTATGTGAGGTGAGGGTAGAGTGTGTGAGGTGAGGGTAGAGCGTGTGAGGTGAGGAGTAGAGTCTGTGAGGTGAGGGTAGAGCGTGTGAGGTGAGGGTAGAGCGTGTGAGGTGAGGTTAGAGTATGTGAGGTGAGGGTAGAGTATGTGAGGTGAGGATAGAGTGTGTGAGGTGAGCGTAGAGTGTGTGAGGTGAGGGTAGAGTGTGTGAGGTGGGGGTAGAGCGTGTGAGGTGGGGGTAGAGCGTGTGAGGTGGGGGTAGAGCGTGTGAGGTGGGGGTAGAGCGTGTGAGGTGAGGGTAGAGCGTATGAGGTGAGGGTAGAGTGTGTGAGGTGAGCGTAGAGTGTGTGAGGTGAGGGTAGAGTGTGTGAGGTGGGGGTAGAGCGTGTGAGGTGGGGGTAGAGCGTGTGAGGTGGGGGTAGAGCGTGTGAGGTGGGGGTAGAGCGTGTGGTGAGGTGAGGGTAGAGCGTATGAGGTGAGGGTAGAGTGTGTGAGGTGAGGGTAGAGTGTGTGAGGTGAGGGTAGAGTGTGTGAGGGGGGTAGAGCGTGTGAGGTGAGGGTAGAGTGTGTGAGGTGAGGGTAGAGTGTGTGAGGTGAGGGTAGAGTGTGTGAGGTGAGGGATAGAGCGTGTGAGGTGAGGGTAGAGCATGTGAGAGCCTAGAAAGCTGGGTGACGTAGTAAATCCCAGGATGAGTCTCTCCCCTCAAAGCGGTCCTTTCACCCCACAATGTTTACGTCGTGTACTTCCAACACGGCCACCAAGCTCCCTCTACCCTTCTGTTATTCTTTCAGCCAACTGCTGTGTTTACGGATGACGGCAGGCAGTTTTCTGATGCAGCACCTCAGCATTGCTGTCCGGCCAGTAACTTGAAATTATCATCTTGAACCTTAAACCTTGACTGTTTCAAAGACGTTGTTAATATATTTGCCATCTCCAGTGCCTCTACGGTAAAAATTCATTCTCCCAAGGTACTGTACTTGCTCCCCTCATGTTCCTCATTCTTATATCTGACATTGACGCAAACACGAGCCACTGTTTCATATCATCCTTTGCAGATGATACAAGAATAAGTATGAAAATGACATCAGTAGATGTCGAAAGGCATCAGAGAAACATAAACAGTCGAGAACAACTTGCATCACAATGGGGGAAATAAAGAAATAAAAAAAAAACAGAATACCGGACACACACACACACACACACACACACACACACACACACACACACACACGTTGTCACGAACCAGTTGAATAATGAGAAAGACCTCGAAGTGATAATGTTATGACCACACGCAACGAACAGGACAAAACAACGGTTGCCTCTTGCAGAGGGATGATAGGCTGGATCCTGCGGACCTTCAAGACAAGTGAAGAAACACCAATGATGATATCATTCAAGGCGCCGTTCCTTTCACGAACTGAATATTGTTGCGTTCTAGCACCACCCTGCAAGGTGGGCGATATTGCAGGATTAGGAAGTGTTCAGAGACCTTTCACAGCCGATGTTAATGTGGTACAGGAAAAAAAAAAAATCCTGGGAACGGCCGAAATCTATGAGGGTGTACTGGCTGGAGCGCGGACGGGAAAGACATATCATCATTTATACCTGGAAAATCCTAGGAGGTATTGCTCCCGACCTACATTCAGAAATAACATGCTACTGGCACAAAAGACAGGGAAGGCTTTTACATACTACCTCTCAAATACAAAGGTGCGATATGCACAACACAAATAGAACAACACCGTGTACACCCGGGGGCGCTTCGAATAGCTTGGTCGACCAACAGCCTGGGCCCAGCCCCGGCTGTGGGGATGAAGGCCCATGGAAAGCCTCAGTCTCTCTCTCTCTCTCTCTCTCTCTCTCTCTCTCTCTCTCTCTCTCTCTCTCTCTCTCTCTCTCTCTCTCTCTCTCTCTCATTGTCTTAAAATTCAACTTTGCTCCCCCAGTGGAATGTGGTCGGACATAGACACTTATACAGAAGAGGGAAGTGGCAAGTGTGAGGTAGTGAAGCAATATCTGTGTTGGTGAAGGTATTGATGATGACGTCATGGTTTCTGTGCAGCCATACGTTTATATATTCAGACCCTGTAGTCTTCAGTTGTGGGACAGTGTTGGTTAGGGACATCCTAGTTGGGCTTGCCTCTCAGATGTTCAGTGTTGTTCAGATTTAAAACTGAAGATGTTCTTGTTTACGTCGTTGAACTTTTGATCTTGTGTTGTTTTATTGCCCTGTGGACACATATGATGCTTTTGACAGAATATTTTAAGGTAATTTTGCCGGTTATATTATGAAACACGAGAGTTTCAGTGTCCCTGTGAGCTGTGTGTGTGTGTGTGTGTGTGTGTGTGTGTGTGTGTGTGTGTGTGTGTGTGTGTGTTTTCAGCCCCTAAGGCCTGGTCTTAGGCACGCGACTGGTGCTGCTTCCGCTAGTTTTTGTGCGGAGATCATCCACACGACAATGAACCGTTGCGTCGTCTCCATTTTCCCCCGAACACGGAAGCTGAGCAGTTCTCTCCCTTCTCTCGTCTTTCCCTCTACCCATAACCTTTCTACCTTTAAAAGTTAGGTATGCCAAAACACCAGAGGAGCTTAGAATACTTTCATTATCTTTCTTTTCCTCATAAACCTCATATTTTCTTCCCTCTGAGATGGTATGATTATTTCCGGCACACGTCTGTGTCGTCTGTTACCAAAAAGGACAAAAATGACAGGTGACCAAAGATACAGACTTGCATCCTACAGTCTGTGTGGCTCTCGGAGTGAGTGGTTCCAGACACATGTTAGGGAGGTGTGTGGTCCCGCGACGCTCTCCGCTGTGTACGTGTATACGATGATGACGTTGATGGAACTGGCCCTGATGACACCATTCAAGGGTCAGGTCAAAGTTCACGCTTAACTTACCCAAGGGTCGCAGCGCCTTGCTCCGGGGTCGCACCCTCGTACGCTAAGGTCGTATCGTCGTTTTCAAGGGTCGGACCGTCGTGCTCAAGGGTCACCCCGTCATTTCTCAAGGGTCGTACCGTCGTTCCTTAAGGATCGTACCGTCGTTCCTCAAGGGTCGTACCGTCGTTCCTCAAGGATCGTACCGTCGTTCCCTAAGGGTCGTACCGTCGTTCCTCAAGGATCGTACCGTCGTTCCTCAAGGGTCGTACCGTCGTTCCCCAAGGGTCGTACCGTCGTTCCCTAAGGGTCGTACCGTCGTTCCTCAAGGGTCGTACCGTCGTTCCTCAAGGGTCGTACCGTCGTTCTCAAGGGTCGTACTGTCGTGCCTCAAGGGTCGTATCGTCGTTCCTCAAGGGTCGTGCCTCAAGGGTCGTACCGTCGTGCCTAACGGGTTGATAGTTACGTGACTCTAAAGTTACTCTGGTATGACGGAACGCGAGCGAGCAACATCTGGAACGTCGGGACGTCATCTACAAAGAAAAAAGAAAGAAAAAAAAAGTCCAAAGTTCGCGTGTGAACATTTGATCTTGTATTTAGTCACGGGACTGAAGGCTTATTTATGGCTGTTACGTGACGCTCGCGTGTTACTTGAGGTAACATTAGGCAGGTGAGGTAACAGGACCTGCGTCACACTAGACAACCTTGTCCGTCACGCCCCTGAAGGGCGGGCGCCCCCCCCCCCCATGCCTCGCTCTGAACAGGTTTTGCTTGTGACATATGAGTGCTGGTGTGTGTGTGTGTGTGTGTGTGTGTGTGTGTGTGGACAAACACATAAAAAGAAGACTGAAAGATGTAATGTAACCTCCAGACTGGCATATGTAATTCAAGTGATGAAATTCGTCTGTCTCTTACGGCTGTTGGCCAGGGCTGGAGATGTCTCGTGTTTTAGTGTGTGTGTGTGTGTGTGTGTGTGTGTCTGTCTGTGGGGAGGGGGAATGCATCTACAGAATTCAAAATAATGAATTGTGTATATATATATATATATATATATATATATATATATATATATATATATATATATATATATATATATATTCCAAAAGAAGGGGGCCAGGTGAGGATATTCCCTCAAAGGCCCAGTCCTCTGTTCTTAACGTTACCTCGCTTACGCGGGAAATAGCGAATAGTTTGAATTTTGAAAAAAAAGAAAAAATATATACATATATATGTTTATATTGGTATTATGACAAAATCATGTTTCTTTAATTCTTTACATGAAAATAGACATTCAATAGGTAACGTATAGATTGATGTATTCCTGGTATAGAAACTTCCTCACAAGACGTGAGCAAGCTATGTCTGTGAGCCCGGGCTCCGCGGCGGACGAGGGAGCCTGGCTGCTGTAAGATCCGCCATATATTTACATGAGTTACGTAGCCATCCATCGCCCGGATGGTAAGTACACTATGTGTTCCTGAGATTTACGAAGACGCATATATCACCGGTAATGAACGCGTGGGTAACGCTTGTCTTCAGTGATGCCTCGAAATGTTGTTTCCAGGAATGGCTTCCATTGTTTCCATATATATATATATATATATATATATATATATATATATATATATATATATATATATATATGTTAGTAATAGGTTTTTCCATTTTGTTCTTTTCAATAATAGCTACTCATTTTCTGTCGTGATAGCTCAAATTGTTTTCTGTGGCAGTAGCAGTTACGTTTTTACCTAAAAGCACGTATAAACATTTTCTTCGGCACTGTTCCTCACGTTTTCTTAATAGCTATAACCGTTTTCTTTGATAATAGCCAAAAGCGTTTTCTTGTCAGTGATAGCCAAAACCGTTTTCTTCAATGATAACCATAATCGTTTTATTTAGGAATAACCATTACCGTTTTCTTCAGGAATAGCAGTAATCGTTTTCTTCAGCAGGATTAACTAACGGTTATCTTCAGCAATGATAATAACCGTTTTCTTCAGTAATAGCTATAACCGTGTTCTTCCATGATGACCATAACCCGTGTTCTTCATCAGTATTTCGACCAGTTCTTCGCCAGTAATTGCTGAACAGTTGCCATCTCTAGCAGCGGCTGACATGGGCCACATGCAGAGTGGGAGTGTATGTGGTCATAGAATTATCTTCAACACCTTCTTCAGGTTGACGGCCTTAATGACCCTGGCTGTTGATAGGCCTAAAGCCCACACAACCAACCAACCCACCTCACGGTTTTCTTCCGCGCAGAGTCTGAACTTCCTCCTCCATGATAGCTCTTAACTTTACTTATCTCTGTAGCGTCACGTCTGTCTGTCTGAGTCGTTCAGTGGCATAAACTCTTACCTCAGGCACGTCGGTACGGCCCATGGTCGGGTAATAATAGCCTGGCCTCTTGTTCTGAACCCTCAGTACTCGTGTCAAAGGCCAGAGGCCTCAGGCCACACCCAGAACTGGTGACGTTGTGCTCAAGGTTCCGCACCGTCAGGTTGGAGGGTCGTACCGTCGTCTTCATGGGTTGATATACAATAGCTGGACCACAGGTGAGACGATGTGATTATGGAAACGTATCATAAACAAAGGGAGGAGAAATTGTTCCATATATATATATATATATATATATATATATATATATATATATATATATATATATATATATATATATACAAAAAAGCCTCCTCTAGAAGGCTTCGTAGCGTCCCCAGTCCCCACACAAGTGGTAGAGGTTCGAATCCTTGCTCTCGGAGGGCATTATGTCTTCTATGAAGTGCTCTTGAAGCGCAACATGTTTGTTATTTTATTGTTTTCCTGGAATATTCTATGAATTTGTTCGGTAACGGTCATGTTTGTGGCAGGTTATGAGCAGGTGTTCGATCGCCGTTGTATTACTGCAGGCTGGGGCGCCGTGTTGGGACGGTTCCATGATATATACAGCTAAGTGTGTCTGATGATAGTACAGTGGGGACACAGGTGTTGACCAACACCACCTCTTCTCTCCTGTTCCTCATGCAGGGGGGCGATCACTCGGCTTCCTCTGGCTGGTGTGTACGGGGGAGAGCCGGGCTGATCCAACTGACTTGGCCACAGAAGGAATAATGCTGGCTTTCTCTCAAAGAAAGACGTGACCCCAGCTACCAGGGGAAAGACATGATCCCAGCTACCCTGGGAAAGACATGATCCCAGCTACCGGGGGAAAGACGTGACCCAGCTGCCGGGGGAAAGACATGATCCCAACCAACGGGGGAAAGACGTGACCCAGCTGCCGGGGGAAAGACATGATCCCAACCAACGGGGGAAAGACGTAACCCAGCTACCGGGGGAAAGACGTGACCCAGCTACCGGGGGAAAGACGTGACCCAGCTACCGGGGGAAAGACATGACCCAGCTACCGGGGGGGAAGACATGATCCCAGCTACCGGGGGAAAGACGTAACCCAGCTACCGGGGGAAAGACGTGACCCAGCTACCGGGGGAAAGACGTGACCCAGCTACCGGGGGAAAGACGTGACCCAGCTACCGGGGGGGAAGACATGATCCCTGCCACCGGGGGATCGGAACTATCTCCTCGATCTCAGAGGTGGACTCAGCCAGCCGGTCATGCCGGTCGTTGCAATGACCAGGCCGCAGCCAAAGCAAGGTATGCTCATCACATGAATTAGATCATCAAACATCATATCCCTGTATCTCATTAGTCTCTGTATTACCATAAGTTATGACTATGAGAGCAGAGAGTCGGGGGATGACATACTGATTGATGATGACTCGCATTACTCATATGAAAAAGACTTACGGCTTTATCAATAGCAAGTGATTTGGCACAGGAAGGTGATGTATGGCACAGTAAACGGTGCCCCGAGGGAACGTTCAGCCGAGCGTGCATTTGAAGCCAAACATTCCTCCATCTTGGCGGCAGCTGTGTGGAGGACGTGAACGCATGACCACTGGTCCACGATGACCCCCCCATGAGATCCACTGGTGCCACCTCGCTCCGCGGCGCATCTGCTGTACATGGCGGGGGGAGCCGCCAGGTCGTTTATGTGCTTGATGTTTGCTTGCTTCCTGGAGGTAATGTATTCCAGACCAGCGTGTCCACTTCTTGCAACATGGAGAGCAGTGTCCTCGCTGAGGGCCAGGGGCATTGACGCCTCTGTTAACGAACCGTTCATATGTCTGGGGCGAGGCGAGGCGTGGGGCATGAGTGTCTCCTCCAGACCATACCGAACATCACACTCCAGTAGCAGTTCATCACCACGTAGCCAAGCACGAGTTACATTTCCCTCCTCACCCAACCCCCGAACGCTAAACCTTCAAGACACAATATCCAATATGAATTTGAGATCACATTCGACCTCCTCAGAGTACAGTTACCTTCGAACTTACAACTGACATTATTATCAGTCGGATTTGGGTCAAATCAGGTCCTTGTACACCACTGATAGACATTTCCTGACCATTCCACATACGAGCCCGAAGGATATGTAATATATCGTTACAATTCACCGATAGATAATGTCATTCTCTTCCAATCATCTGTAACCAGAACACCGAACGACAGATATAATATTCCCTCAGAAAGGTTGTTCAATTTAAGGTGTGAATTCGGGACTGGATACGTCTTTTTCTAGGTAGAAACAGCGGCGACACTTCTACATGATGGAAACTTAAGTTGGCATGGTACTACAGGCCAGCCATGAACGTCGACACGAGACATCATCAACAGCTGCAACGATGAATGAAGCAGAGGATTTAACATGAACTTACACGAGGAACCTGTGGTGTAGCGGTTAGTGTTGTTGACCATGACGCATTCATGGGACGCCCGGGGTCGAGCGTGTAGGTTCGAATCCTGGTTGCGGCAGTCTGTACACAGTCAACCCAGCCGTTCATCCCGCCTTCGGGGCTGGTCGATGAAATGGGCACCTGGCATAGGTTAGGGTAATGATATGACGATCACACTAATCCGTGATGATTTTATGAAGGGGTTATTGCGCATCAGTAAGAGTTCGGATAACATATTGAAACTTTACAATGCACTGCATGTTTCACGGAGGAAACGACTCACAAAGTTTTCAACATCCCAGCACGAGAAGCACGCAGGCTTATGTGTACAACCTCTTACCCCCGTCAGTGGGAGTGTTTGAAAAGAGGTTAAGAAAGTGAGTTCTAGATTGATGTGGTTGAAGTCGACTTCGAGAGGGAGGATGATAGACCTGGTACAGTGAGAGCAGTGGAGGAGACATGAGTTCAATTTGCGAGTAGCTGATTGAATACTCCAGCTATGTCGAGGCGAGTGGTCGAATATTGGTGCTGGGGGGACCCGATTGCAGTGGTGGGTGATACGGTTATTAAGGGTCTAATTGGTCTAGCATGGGGTGCTCTCGGTGGAAATGAAAATGGGAAGAGCTCGTTGAGTTGTTTGCGGCAAGAGGAATGATATATATATATATATATATATATATATATATATATATATATATATATATATTATACACTGTGTGTGTGGACGTATGTATATACAAGTGTATGGGGGGGGGGGGGTTGGGCCATTTCTTTCGTCTGTTTCCTTGCGCTACCTCGCAAACGCGGGAGACAGCGACAAAGTATAATAAAATAATAATATAGATATATATATATATATATATATATATATATATATATATATATATATATATATATTCCGGGAAGCAGTATTAGATATTTGGTGGAAGGGTATGATTTGGGGAAAATGAGCTGCGGACATGTGAGAAAGTTTAGTGAGTTATGGAACGGGGATGTTAAATTACCAGAGAAAGAAAAGAGGTCAGGGTGTATGTAAGGAAGACATGTGAGTGATTAGGAATAGTACGAGAGAAAGTGGTTGAAGGGAAAGAGAAAGGTAAGAAGGACTTGGAAAAAATGATAGAGAGAGAGAGAGAGAGAGAGAGAGAGAGAGAGAGAGAGAGAGAGAGAGAGAGAGAGAGAGAGAGAGAGAGAGAGGACATTGATGAACTTCAGAGAGTATATGAAAATGTTTTGGAAGAAGGTGAGCAAAGTGAGAAGAGCGAAAGCCAGTAAGGTAATGCCAGTCAGGAGAGCAGGTATGAAAGTGGTAACAAGCAAAGACGTGGGAAAATGATGATGTGTTGGATGGTAAGGGTGGCCAGTGTGGCAGGTTTAGGAGGAGGTGGCCTGCGTAGTGAGGGCGTCCTTCCGAATGATTTGGTGGCAAGGGAGGATGTAGGGAAAGCCTTGTTCAGGATGAAGTGCGGTCTGGCACATTTCAAGAGACAGGTTTTTAACTTTCTCAAAAATTCGTCGATACTTTCCCCTGTCTTTTTCTTTTTCCATTTCATTTTTCTCTCTGTATTCCAATTAAGACCCGGCCTTGATGTGGACTTTTATCCTTGCCTGGAGCCTTCTGCATAGAAAAATACAAAAACGCAGGAATGGATTGGATTGTAGTTAGATTTCTTAAAGGGAGTGGCAGGTTAGTTGATTGGTTAGTTAGGTAGTTGAATGTTCGTATGGCACAAGGTAAGGTGCCTGAGGACTGGCAGACTGTGTTTTTAGTGCCCTTGACAAAAGTATGTGCTAGAATTAGAGTTCTATGCTTGTTGAGTATATCTGGTTATGTGTGGCATGGACAGAATAGCTGACTGAGGAGGAGCAGTGTGGTTTTAGGAGAGGTAAAGTGACACGGACCAGATGTTTGGTGTGTGAGAAACACTTGGAAAAGCAAAGGGATTTGTATATCCGGCATCTCTGAATCTGAAGAAAGCGTCCTACGAGTATATTTGGTAAATGGAAAGTTACTAAAGGCAGTGAGCAGTTTTGTACTGGGAGAAAAAGTTATGCGTGTGTGAGTTAGAAATGAGGAGGATGACTGGTTACCAGGAACATGAAGAATGTGGAGTGTCACTTTAACTAATTGATATGTTTTTACACGGGTTAGTGATGGAGATAGATACGGGGGGTCTTACAGCGAGGGGAGGGTCTGCTGTATTCTGAGGGTTGGGATGGTAGGGGCTTGGGAGGTGAACCAGCTGCTTTTTGCTGATGACCCAACTGTGGTGGTAGACCTTAGAAGCTGGTGTCTAAATTTGGGGGAAGTGTACAAACGGAGGAAGTTGAAAATATAGTTGAATAACAGTGAGGCAGCGAGGTTTAGGTGGGGGAAGGGCGGTTGGACGAGGAGGCTGGGATGGTTGTATTGCAAATAGATGAGGAGGACGCGGAAAAAGTGGATTGCTCGAGGCACCTGTTGGTGGAGTTGGCAGCGGCGGATGGAACCAGGCGGGCTGAAGCGAGTCGTAGGGTGCAAAAGATACTAAGGTCCCGGTTGCATCAGGGAGCGTGTGGAGGGAGAGGTCAGAGTCTGTATGGGCAAGAAGGTTAGGTATGTATGGAGGTATATTAATGGTTCTGGATGTAAGTTTTGGGCTTTAAATGCGAGAGTGAGTACGATGAATGGATATGCGGAGAATAAAATGACTGAGTTAGATCTGTGGCGTGAGGTGGGTTGATCATGTGAGGAACAGCAGTGACGGAGAGGTGTGTGGTAGTGAGCGTGGTCTGATTGGGAGGGGCGACCACGATGTGCTAAAATGGTTCGGGCTTTTGGAGAGGATGAGTGAAGAACGACTGACCAAGAGGATCCACGTGTCATTGGTAGAAGAAATA
>NC_092227.1:67219011-67254011 GCF_036320965.1 Panulirus ornatus | reverse complement strand
GTCGTGACTGGCTTTGTGGAAGAGGACCGGCAAAATGTCCTAAAACATAAACCCAATCTTTCTAGCAAGTATTGTCCGTAAAAAAATGGGAGACGATGTTACAAAACAGATGGCTGGCCACTTGTTAATGAACGCTACTTAAAAGCGAGAGACAACGCAGGTTCAGAGGATGGAGATCATGTGTCGAAAATTTCGTACTTCTAATGAAGAGAGAGCTTGAGGCTAGACGAAATAGAGGGTTGGGTGGAGTTTGTGTGTCTGCACTGCCAGAAAAGTTTTTTTTTTTCTTTCTTCCTTTTTGACGTTGGAGGCTCCAGTCATAGACGAAAATCCATATCAGAGCCGGGCCTTAATTGAAACACAGAAAGATTAATAAAAGGGAAAAAGAAGAGACAAGGGAATTTGTTGACGAATTTTGGAGAATATGGAAATTCTGTCCTGTGAAATGTGCCAGGTCATAGTTATTTGAAAAGGTATGAGATAGTCGAGAATTCCAAGGTTTCAACGTGTTAGGAAAGAAACAGTCATCGAAAGGCCCACCCTTGAGTTACCAACGTCCAAACATGTGACGCATCAGCTTGCCGAGAAGTGGTCTAGCTAGTGGTGGGGGGCACACAAGTAGACAGCTCTCGGGAGCAAAAACCAAAGTAATGTCAATAGATGAGAGAAAGCGAACCAACACTGCGGCGTAAGGCAAGGGGGTCAAGTTTAGAAGTTTGCCTGGGAGGGTTTATCCGGCGGATCGCATTCGACTCCACTCTGTCAAGTAAGGATACAGAGCTAGAACCACTCCAGATGCGTGAGTAGTACTCCATACAAGGACGGATCACTCACTATTTAGACGAAGCAAATGTTTGGAAGAAAAGAAATCTCGACATCTAAACAAGACACTCACTTTCTTAAGAGGCAAATTTAACAATTTCCATAGTGTGTGGTTTCCAAGATAAAGCGGACGTTACGTTTATACCAAATATGTTCATTGAGTCAAGAGTTGGAATTATAGGACCAGCAAAGGAGAGAAAAAAGTTCTGAGGAATCTAGAGTAGAGAGATGGGTAGAAAATGGGTCTTGGAGGCATTAAACTTAACCAGATGTCGTCTACCACACTGAGGTATCCTGTCCAAGTCTGAGTTTACTGAAGAAGTTGTGTCAAGAGATGCTGACCGAGTGAGAGAAGAAATATACTTAAAGGATGTGGAGGAATGCAGTGTTGAGTTGTCAGCGTATGAGTGCATTTGCTTATTTGTATAAGAAAGGAAATCGTTGATAAAAAGGAGTAAAAAGTGTCGTAGATGGGACAAAACCTTGAGGGTTTGACACTTTGCCACGCAGTTGACTGATAAAGAACCTAGAACTCCAGGAAAGAATAAGGGCCAGACTCCATCAGTGGATAGAAAATTGTCGTAATGGAGGGTTAACAAAAGACACGTGTCAGAGGAGCTTTCATGAAATGGGAGAGGAGTTCCTGACTGGTGTGCCACAGGGCTTGGTCCTGGGACCTTTGTTCTTCTTGATCCCTATAAATGACTTGCCAGAGGGGCTCGCCTCCCGCCAAGGTCACGAGGGAAGTAATGACTGGTGAGGACTACATCTGCATACAAGGTCACCCAGACAAGCCCCAAAGTTGATCTGAAACATGGCATGATAAAAGTCAGAGTATTTACGTAAAGACTTTAACAAACTCCTTTTTATGAGATCATTGTTGTATGTATTCACTTTGTATATTTTCACCCTTTGTCTACAGTTGGTTCAGTATACTGTCTTATTATTAGTGTTATTATTATTATTATTATTATTATTATTAGTAGTAGTAGTAGTAGTAGTAGTAGTAGGAGTAGTAGTAGTTGTAGTTGTTGTAGTAGTAGTAGTATTGTTATTATAAAAGGTGTGGTAATCCCGACGGTGTAGTGTAGATGTGAGTTTTGGGACTTGAAAAGAACGGGAGAGGATGGATGTGCTGGAAATGGAATGCTTGACGATGATATGTGGTGTGAGGAGGGTTGATGGTGTCGGGAACCACGGTGTCTGATCGAGGTGTGGTAGTAAGCACAGACTGATCGAGAGAGTGGACCAGGGTGTACTGACATGGTTTGGACATGTGGGATACGTGAACGAAGAGAGAATGACCAATAGGACCTACATGTTAGAATTCAAGGGGGCAAAGGGAAAGAGTAGACCAATAGAAGGAGATTGCAGGATGCAGTGAAAGAGGCTTTGAGGTACCATAACTCTAGCATTCAAGGGGTGAAAGGCGTTCATAGGATCAAATTGATTTGATCATTGTGGTATACGGGGGACGACGTGCTATCAGCGGGCTAAAACAGGCATACAAAGTAGTTAAGAGAAACTAATGTATAGTTTGCTGGACTTTGCTGTGGATGGTAGGCTCAGGTTTCGGTACATCATACGTCACAGATGACTGGAAAAGCGGACATTGTTCATCTTCTCCTGACTTTAACTTCCTAAAATGTGGGAAACTTGGAACACGTAAGAAGGAAAGAAATGTGAAAAATGAATAGAATAAATGACGGTTTACTGGATTTAAGCAGCGATTCGGCTGCAAATACGTAGTTGAGGTAATACACATGTTACAGAACTGAGAGGTCATGATGGTTACTAGTTAATCAATCATAAAGTAGCTTAAGGTCAAGGTGGGCTGGATATATATATATATATATATATATATATATATATATATATATATATATATATATATATAATTTATATATATATATATATATATATATATATATATATATATATATATATATATATATATATATATGTATATTTGCGTGTGTGGACGTATGTATATACATGTGTATGGGGGTGGGTTGGGCCATTTCTTTCGTCTGTTTCCTTGCGCTACCTCGCAAACGCGGGAGACAGCGACAAAGCAAAAAAAAAAAAAAAAAAAATATATATATATATATATATATATATATATATATATATATGTTTGAGGACAATGTGTGGTGTGAGGTGGTTTGATCGAGTAAGTAACGTAAGGGTAAGAGAGATGTGTGGAAATAAAAAGAGCGTGGTTGAGAGAGCAGAAGAGGGTGTTTTGAAATGGTTTGGGCACATGGAGAGAATGAGTGAGGAGAGATTGACCAAGAGGATATATGTGTCGGAGGTGGAGGGAACGAGGAGAAGAGGGAGACCAAATTGGAGGTGGAAAGATGGAGTGAAAAAGATTTTGTGTGATCGGGGCCTGAACATGCAGGAGGGTGAAAGGAGGGCAAGAAATAGAGTGAATTGGAGTCATGTGGTATACAGGGGTTGACGTGCTGTCAGTGGATTGAAGCAAGGCATGTGAAGCGTCTGGGGTAAACCATGGAAAGCTGTGTAGGTATGTATATTTGCGTGTGTGGACGTGTGTATGTACATGTGTATGGGGGGGGGGGGGTTGGGCCATTTCTTTCGTCTGTTTCCTTGCGCTACCTCGCAAACGCGGGAGACAGCGACAAAGTATAAAAAAAAAAAAAAAAAAAAAAAAAAATATATATATATATATATATATATATATATACACTTTGGTTAAGCACGAGTGAGGTACAGGTAGATAGTCAAAGTAGCAATGGTTACGGTAATGCAATAGTTAACATGTACTACAGGTACACATGTACACGCACAGGAAGAGGCAAGCAGGTCTTCCCTGCCTGGCTGCCACACCCGTTGGCATGAGTCGTTTCCCAGATGATAACTGGGTCTCATTAAACACCTCTCATCGTCCTTATGTGTATTCTTATGAGGCAATTAGTTGATGATATTGGGTGTGGCTGTGTCACCAGCCCTATTATCGTGTTCTGGCCGACGCTTACAGCCCATCTGCCTCATTTTCTCATTGACCTCATTCACTCGGCCTGAGCTGAGCACGAGCCGCCTGGCTCCTGTGGTGACGGGTGGGTCATGCACGACACACACCTCCATCTTAGGATGTGGCTCTGAGGTCTGAGGTGATTATACGGAAGCTGTGTCGATTTTGATTCTCTTTGTATACATAGTGTGTATATATATATATATTTGCTGATAACCACGAGGAAAATGAAACACGATAAGTTCCCAAGTGCACTTTCGTGTCATAATCACATCGTCAGGGAAGATACAAGAATGAGATAGATGACGTAGAACAGTCAGTTGATCTACGTCTTCTGTCGCTTTCTTGTGTCTCCCTTAAGGATATGATCAATACACGAAAGTGCACTTGGGAACTTATCGTGTTTCACTTTCCTGTGACCTCGTGCAATATATGTATGATTAGCCGCAAGTTTGTGTGGCTAATTGAAATTCTACAGCGTCACCTGTATTCAGGTTGTGATTATGTACAGAAAACTAGGAGCGTGTACTGGACTAACTCTTCACATTACATTATGTACTCGGATAGTACGAATACAGGAAGTACTGTACAGCTACAATGAAATGTATTACATTTTGTCAGGGGAAAATATGAGCTGTTTTACGGTAGATGCGCCGTGCCATCTACTCACCAGTTCTAAAAGTGTAAAAGATTTACGTATACGTTTCGGGGTGACTTAGAGCATGTTTACCCAGTGGTATTCACACTACCCTCCATCTCTGCTATTGTATAGAAAACGGCGTGTAAACTTTAATCTCCGTTACAGGATCCGTGAGCATCTCGAACATTGTCTGTATGATGAGGTTATCAGACGTGTCCTGCGTCAGATCAGCTGATGAGGGACAACAGAACAGCAAATCAGGTTTATCTCGTGGGTTGCCCGACTCGTCATGATAGATCACAAGTGTCCCTCATCACAGGTGCCGTCATCCACATCACCAGCTGCTCCGTGGTAACGTCTGTGATAAAAGACCACGTGGTCAGTTGTGTGGTTTATGGCGATTGTGGTTCACCAAGATGTGTTGTGGTTCACCAGGATGTGTTGTGGTTCACCAAGATGTGTTGTGGTTCACCAAGATGTGTTGTGGTTCACCAGGATGTGTTGTGGTTCACCAAGATTTGTTGTGGTTCACCAAAATGTGTTGTGGTTCACCAAGATGTGTTGTGGTTCACCAGGATGTGTTGTGGGTGGATAATACTCGTGTGGGTACCTTCTGTGAGTCGATATCTACGTAAGACGTGGAAGATATTGACCGGTCACGCAGGATGTAGTGTTGTCATGATGTCCCTACAGTGTAGCAGGTCAGGTCTTGTGGTTGGTGGTGGCTGCGCGGTGTACGGCCGCCAGCCTGGCCTCCGTCAGGAGCAGGGATGAGGCAGGGGTGGGATGATGACGTCCCGTCACGTGGGTCGCCCGCGGTAAAGTCTCCAGGGGTTGTGGAATTGTGTTTGGGTGTGTGTGTGTGTGTGTGTGTGTGTGTGAGTGTTAGTCGCTCTTTTAAGCGTGTTTGGCCAGCTTGGATGAATATGTCATTGCGTCTTGACGTCCGAAGTCGAGTGGAGAACTTTGTGGAGAGAGAGAGAGAGAGACAGAGAGAGAGAGAGAGAGAGAGAGAGAGAGAGAGAGAGAGAGAGAGAGAGAGAGAGAGAGAGAGAGAGAGAGAGGAATCCAGGTTCACCTTCTGTACCATGATTATGCAACCTGGTCGCCGTGGGGCCCCGCCCCACCCGCCAGTCGCCCGGTACACAGCGAGTGTTGACTGCACGAGCCGGGGCAGGTGGGACCCAGCAGGGGGAGCACCGTCTGTGGAAGGAAACTCCATGGAAATTGATACATACGAAAATCCAAAAGAACATCTTTAAGAACGCCTTTAAAGACTCTCTGGCTAGAGATTTGAAGGTATTTAAGGTGGTTCCAGCACCTGAAGTACACACACACACACAGCCGCGTGTCATCCCCCCCCCCTCCTCCTCCCTGGGAGTGAGGGAGGGTCTGGGGTTCATGACACAGCTCGCGTCAAGTCGTCATGCGATCTGCGGTGTCGCCAGCGTGGGCGGCTGCCAGGGTTGTTATCCAGTTCACTTTACAGGAACTGGGGTCGTGGGCGGCGCGTGGGCGTGGGCGGCTGTCTGGCTGGCTGCTTATCCAGTTCATTTTACAGTGTGTGTGTGTGTGTGTGTGTGTGTGTGTGTGTGTGTGTGTGGTGGGCGGGGAGGGAGGAGTACCAAGAGGCCTCACCAGCCCAGCTCCGTGTCGGGGGGCGGCCCCTCCTCCTCTCCTCGGGGGGCCCACATTTTGCATGTCGTCAGCCCACGTGGGGTAAGGCCTGGTGCCACATGGGTCTGGCTATGTGTGGGTGTGTGATGTATGTGGTGGCCTACATAATGTCGGGTCCTGGTGCATGTTGTCCCATGCGGGAGTTGAGGATGCACAGAAGCGCCACCAGGACCGTGTGGTTCACGACGCATCAATCCAATCAGCGTAGGCTGTATTTGATGTACGTAAACGAGGTATGGTGTAAGGAGGTTGTTCTGTAAATCATGTACAGGTCTTTTGTGTACTGCAGAGGTGGAGATGGGGGTGGTTACTTGCTACAGATGGTGTGTGTGGGTGGGTGGGAGGATGTTATAGTGTTCGTTATGTACAACATCCCTGACCTGACCTTTGAAGGTCTGGTCTGAGGCCAGTCCATCATACCCAGGGACCGCACCGTCGTGTTCAAGTGTCGTACTGTCATGTTCAAGGGTCGTACCGTCGTGTTCGTTCGTACTGTCATGTTCAAGGGTCGTACCGTCGTGTTCAAGGGTCGTAAAGTCGTGTTCAAGGATCGTATCGTCGTGTTCAAAGGTCGCACCGTCGTGTACAAGGATCGTACCGTCGTGTTCAAGGGTCGTACCGTCGTGTTCAACGATCGTACCGTCGTGTTCAACGATCGCACCGTCGTGCAAAAGGATCGCACCGTCGTGAACAAGGGTCGTACTTCGTGTTCAACGATCGTACCGTCGTGAACATGGGTCGTACCGTCGTGCTCGGGGAACCATGTGAGATAAGTTTACATGCCCTTCCCCCCACCCGGCTGTGTTGGTGTGTCATGGTACATGATGCCCACCCTGTCATGGTAGCGGCACGGTCGTCTGGTAGCTGGTCGTCGTAGGAGGGCGTTATCCTGGTACTTTTAAGTCCTGGTATCAGCGCTCTGCCCTGGTGTGGTTCGTCGGGCAAGGTGATGGTAGGTCGTGTTTATCGGTATTGCAGCGTGATCATGGTAGTTATGGTATCTGGGCACTTGTCCTGGTCGTACTGGTAGAGGCGTGATGGTAGCACTTGAATTGTCGTGGTAGTTGACATGGTAGCACTGTTACCATGTCAACTACCATGTTTTCTTGGTAGTGCTGCACTCATGGTGGCTGTCATGGTAGCACTGCTCTGTCCCGGTAGTTGAAATGGTAGTAGAGGTAGTGCTACCCTGTTATGGTGGCGCTGCTCATGGTAGTAACGTTTACTATGGTAGCGCTGCTCCACCATAGTGATAATGTTTAGTATGGTAGCACTGCTCTACCATGTACTATGGTAGCACTGCTCTGTCATGGTAGTAATAGTAATACTTACCATGGTAGGATCACTCTATCATGGTAGTGATTCTCTCTCTCTCTCTCTCTCTCTCTCTCTCTCTCTCTCTCTCTCTCTCATTACATTGGTTAGCTCTGCCTCGCGCCAAAATCTCGTTGTAGGTTGTGGTAGGTAGGGCCTGCCGGTAGTGGTGCGTAGGAAGGTAGTGGTAGGTACGCCAGTGAGTAGTGGAGGGTGCGTCAGTAGGTAGTGGTAGGTATTGTGGTAGTGCACCACAGTGGTGGTCTGAGGTAACGTTTGTATGTTAGTGGTGTGGTGTGGTGGGCCGAGCATGAGGGTCGCCGTTCACCACAGTAACATAACTCACAAGGTCCTGCAAGTTGTTCCTGGCCGCCTCTTGCATGTTGTGGGGGGGGGGTCGGCGGTATGAAGGGAGGGGGTGTTGCCATGGCTGGGGCCAGTGTGGGGTGTAAGGAACCCCCCGTATGACCACAAGTGTCGCCTCGTGCACCAACCACTTCCTGCCCCTCTACCACACACACACACACACCAACCCCCTCCCTCTTTCCCTTTCCTCACCCTTCTCCACCACACAAACACACCGCCCCCACCTCTCCCTTCCCTTCCCTCACCCCTCTACACCTTCCATTGTCGTCCTCTCCTCTCCTGCCGCACCTCCACAACCCAGCCAAGGCCAGCACAACCCACACACCAGCAGGCCTCGGTAATGCTGAAGTATGGCGCTATTCAACATTGTTCAGTGTTCACCTTACACCACATCTGCCACCCTCCTCCTCCCGCCCCCTCACATTCTGTTCTTCCTCGCTGAAGGGTCTGAATAATATGAAGTTTAGAATGAATAAATGAAATTATTCATTACTCTTAGTTACTTGAGGTTGAAGCCTACCAACTAGGGTTAGGGTTATTAAGTAGGTTCAAGTTGATGACCACGAGTCGGTAACACACTCGAACACCTTCTTCAGGTGTTCAGTGTAATTCTAAGACCGTGATTACCTCCACTGAAGATACTGGCCATTCATTGTGCATGATGAAACCTCTTCTAGGTGAGTGAAATTATACGACGTATCTCCAGTGATCGATGCATATTGATGGTTTTCTTGCCCCCCCCCCCCCCCCCCCCACACACACACACCTAGTGTTGTAGTAAGGCACCAGTAGTTGTATCATCATCATCATCACAACCCGTGTAAGGCACCAGTAGTTGTATCATCATCATCATCACAACCCGTGTAAGGCACCAGTAGTTGTATCATCATCATCACAACCCGTGTAAGGCACCAGTAGTTGTATCATCATCATCACAACCCGTGTAAGGCACCAGTAGTTGTATCATCATCATCACAACCCGTGTAAGGCACCAGTAGTTGTATCATCATCATCACAACCCGTGTAAGGCACCAGTAGTTGTATCATCATCATCACAACCCGTGTAAGGCACCAGTAGTTGTATCATCACCATCATCACAACCCGTGTAAGGCACCAGTAGTTGTATCATCATCATCACAACCCGTGTAAGGCACCAGTAGTTGTATCATCATCATCACAACCCGTGTAAGGCACCAGTAGTTGTATCATCATCATCACAACCCGTGTAAGGCACCAGTAGTTGTATCATCATCATCACAACCCGTGTAAGGCACCAGTAGTTGTATCATCATCATCACAACCCGTGTAAGGCACCAGTAGTTGTATCATCATCATCATCACAACCCGTGTAAGGCACCAGTAGTTGTATCATCATCATCATCACAACCCGTGTAAGGCACCAGTAGTTGTATCATCATCATCATCACAACCCGTGTAAGGCACCAGTAGTTGTATCATCATCATCATCACAACCCGTGCAGAACACATGGGTTATTACTGAGCTCACAGTCGGGTTCTCCTTGTTGATATATAGGCCACATTTCCACCAAGTTTGTAAATTGCTTGAGGGTGTGTGTGTGTGTGTGTGTGTTCGTGCGTATCACGTGATCTGGCTGAGCAAACAGGTGTTTCACAGAAAAATGGCGGGATTCAAATTTGTCCAGGGTAAACCGGTGCAAACCTCACAGGCAACATGCTTCCCCTTTACCGTATTTATCCCTTAAGTTCTGCTGCAAGTTCCCGGATGGTTAATTATTAACTTGAATATGGCGAACGTAATTTCGTACATGTTTATTTCCCTGAGAATTATTTTGTCTTTTTTTTTTTTGTATTAGAAGACTGTAATTAGCCAGTGTTCTGTGTACATAACGTATGAGCTGGTGGGTCGTTGGTACAGAGTCGTTGCCAGTGTATCCAAGGTGGAGAGAGAGAGAGAGAGAGGATTGGGAGTTCTTTATATATATATATATATATATATATATATATATATATATCATACAAACCTCCAACAGCTAGGATCGAACCTGGGACCCCTTGTGCAAGAGGCAGGCATCCTAACCGCTAGGCTAAGGGACTGTATAATAGGAAAGCAACTATTCGAAATACTAAGTACTCGAATACCCATCGTCTCACAATGGTGAGCAACGGGGTCTATCGGTTGTTTCCGAACAGACCACATAGCCAGCTGATAGCGTTTTACCGAACCTAACTGTACAACGCGGAGTTATATGAATACAAATAAAGTGTATATGAACGCGCACCTTCATAAAACAGACGAACCTCCAACAGCCAGGATCGAACCTGGGACCCCTTGTGCAAGAGGCATCTATCTATCTATCTATAGATAGATAGATAGAAAGATAGATAGATAGATGCAGAAATGATACTGTAAAAACTGTTATCAACTTCTATATACCCGTATTATGTCCTTACTTCTATGTATCCAGTTTTATGGTTACATGACGCTTATGTTAGTAGTTGTAAGCCCCTCCCCACCCGACCACCGTAGCTCAAAAGATAAAGAGAACACTGGCTGGCCCAGCAAGTGTGTGGTCCAGTGTGGGGAGGGGTGCTGTTTGGTGCCCATCGAAGGAGGGTGGAGTAGGGCGTGTGATGGGCGGTGGGGAGTTAGGCCTACAGCAGGAGGATATTAAGGAGGGAAGGGAATCCCTCACACAAAGCCATCAGCACGGCCTTACGAGCCTCGGGTTTGATGGCTTGGTCAGTGACCTGACTTGGAAGGCTTGGGTCAGAGGCCAGGCAATGGTCGTACCCTCGTACTCAGTCGTCATATCAATGTCTCTTTAAAGATTAAATGAGTCGTCAGACTAGTATTTCTTGTGTCAATTACTTACATCAATTTCCTGACTTCCGTCATTATTTTCCCTCCTGCTTCTGTCACACGCGCGAGAAGAACCAACGGGCCAGTCATTTTGTTCTGGTCAACATAAACAAGCAAGATGGCGCTGACTGTCGAGGAAGTTGTCTCTTTACTTGCCTCTGTGAGACAGTGTAGAAAGGCTAGGTCTCCTATAAAGCGCATTTGGGTGCGCCCATGGTTGGCTATCAGAGAAACTGTAAGGATATATATCACGATTATAACGAGAGTTTAGATAAATCCCATATGAGCACCCGCGTAATTGCACTCAACGTACGCCTGTTACTGGCATATGAACGTATACATGATCTGTGTTGTCACCTAAACAACGTTGGAACCTTATACATTCATTGTGGTATTTACCGGACTGGTCTGTCCACACTGGAGTGAATAGTAAAGGGGCCTTGTTGGCGAACCTGTCTTTGCCGAGCTGGGGAATCCACCACTTTGGGTGAATGGAAACAAAACAAATATGTGTTCATGAGTATCGAGGTTGATATGAATCTGGATTTCAATGTTTTAAGACATGCGGAGTAGAGTTTATATATATATATATATATATATATATATATATATATATATATATATATATATATATATATATATATAATTATTTGCATAAGTATAGATTTCGAGTACGAAAAATTGATGAAAACTCTCGGGATGAAGACGAACCTTTTCGTATTGCTCGATGACCCGCGAAACTGACGCACAATTATGAAACAAGAACGATAAGTTAGAAAATAGGCGCCAGAGGGTGCTAGTGCGACGCCGCCTTAACTCCCGCCCCCCATCCACCATTTTCTCATCAAAGTCTTTCTCGTTTTCCCTTAAAAAGTCCCAAACCTCTTTTAAGGATGTGTAACCCGCGTCCCCAAGAACCCTTCCTGCCTCCTTTATATCCCTCTTTCCGCCTCCTTGGAGACCCATTCTCCGGCCCGAGGTGCCTGGCGAGGCCCGAGGAGACGCGCCCCAGTAAGGAGGGAGGTCTGGAGGCCTCCGCTTCCATCCAGTCGAGGAAGGCAGTAACTCCGTTTTCTTTCCAGTGGTTAGCAGTGAAGATGGGGGATGGGCGGACGCTTGGGGTTTACTGCTCTTGTATATCGTAGAGAGATACGCGCCATTTCCTGCAGCAGGGATAACATGTTTTTATTCATTCATGTAAAATGCACAACTGTTCCGTAGAATGTGCGGTGTCGAGAATAGCGTCAAAACATCACGGGCCGGAGGGGAAGCCTGATTCTCACGGACGTGAGGACCTAATTCATCCAGACGTACGAACCTGATTCTCACGGACCTGAGGATCTCCCTATCACGGACGTTGGATGTCATCACCCTATCTTGAGGGTGGGGTAGGGTTGGGGCGCCAGTACCTAAGCCTGACGAAGGGGTGGTGGGTGGACTCAGCGAGTCAGCCCTCAGCGATAAAAACAAGAAGCAGAGTTTAGCCAAAAAGGTTGGCGACTCTCAGATGAGTCGCATTGTAAACATGATGAATAATAATGTTGATTGTCCGGGGAAAAAGGGTATTTGAACTCGTCTAGTTTAGCGTAGGATGAGCTGACATGTACATTGCCTGGGTGTGTGTTACGGTCCTTTTGTCTCGCCTTTGAAACTGATCTTGATCGTTCGAAGTTTTTTTCATAGATAAGATCTATAATGGCTGTTTGAAGCCCCTCGGGCTGTTGTTTCTCCTGGGGAAAGTTATAGGGGCCCGTCGTAAGGTTAGCGATCATCCTGTGATAAGATAAGGTCAGCTAGCGGGACCAGAGCCTGTGTTGGTGCAAGAAGGACACAAGAGCAACCCTGACGTTTACCATACTAGGAGTGAGTGCGTCTTGGGCTTATTGTCCTATAAGGTTTATGAGCCGGGACGCCCCTCCTGGCTGTTGCTGAGGCCCCTAGTGACCACGGTCACAGTACCCTATTTTCTCGTCTCGCAGCCTTGATTGTGGGCCATTTAGTGTCATCTGTTTCATGAGGTCGTTTGGAGCCAGTTCCGTCCGCTTGTTCCGGCGAACGTATATAAACTATACTAACCATCCTGATGATGTGTTTACCAATCTTCGTGTCAGTGTGTGTGTGTGTGTGTGTGTGTGTGTGACTAACGTCTTGTTTGTGCTGTGCGTGGAGGGAGCTGTACACTGGTGGGGCCCTGTGGGGCTAAAATGCCTTAGACGTCAGCTTCGCCGACCTCTGGGCATAACACTTAAAAGTCCCTCAGTAATAATTGGCCAGACAGACACATCTCTCTCACAATGTGACCCAGAAAAGACCCCCTGGTATAAGACATTACCCTTCCCTCAACACCACATCGACCCAGCGTTCCTTAGCAAGGAACGCAGTGGGAGGGGACCGTGTTATTCTGATGTGACTGGCGACAGACATAGCTACCGTGTAGGGCATGGTGAGGAGGGTGGTGGACTGCCCTAGTGACAAGCAAGACGTAGTGCGCCAACTCTTGTCAGTCTGGGCCTCGCAGACGCGCCGTCGTGGAGCTGAGTGGCGGCCGTCGTTCTTAAACTGGTTGTGTCGTCTCCACGGCGACCGAGGCAGGATCACTGGGTACGACACTAGACGTGAGCCTCCCCTGTGCACGACCCACCTTGTGTGTCCCAACTTCCCCACCCACCCTAACTGTCCCACTGTGCCCCCCCCACTTGGTATTTCCCACCGTAGCTAACTCTCCCACTGTGGACCCCCCCACTTGCTATTACAAACTTTGCGTCTTCCACAGTTGTCTCCCTCTGGGCCCCACTTTCAAACACCCACCCTAGCCAACACCCCAGCCCCCCTTTCCCCGGGCCCCACTTTGTATCCCACACCCCAGCCAATTGTCCCGCTCCCCCCCCCCCCCCCCCAAGTGCCTCTCTTGGGCCCCCACTTTGTATCCCCCACCCCCAGTGCACAGCCCTTGTCTCAAGTTTGCAATATAATGTATCTAATTAGGAACGGGGAAGGGGGAGGTGGGGGGGGGGGGTTGGAAGGGAGGGGGAACTGATGTAAATTTCAGAGCGACTAAAAGTTTTCCTTCTGTTATGGTGATAAGACGAGGAAGTTTGTGTGGAGTTGCCTGTGTTCCAGGGTGAGGGTGGTGACAAGTTGGCGACCCGTAACTTGTGTGGCAGAGAGAGAGAGAGAGAGAGAGAGAGAGAGAGAGAGAGAGAGAGAGAGAGAGAGAGAGAGAGAGGATTTGCTGTATAGCCCCACTGAGCGCGACACTACGACCCTTGAATACGACGGCACTGCCCTTGAGCGCGACGGTACGAACTCTTGAGCAAAACGATAGGACCTGTGAGCACGATGGTCCAGCTAGGAGAGGGAGGGTTCCTCTGCCCCTTCCAGCAGGGAGAGGCCAAGGGTGATGGTCAGAGCGGGGGGGAGTGTGTGTGTGTGTGTGTGTGTGTGTGTGTGTGTGTGTGAGGACGGCCCAGGGAGGAACGTAATGTGCAAGACGGACTCGCACCACACAATGAAAGCCTCGGGGGGGGGGGCTATATTCTGGAGTGAGAGCGGGGTGGGAGGATAGAGGGTGTGTGTCTGTGTGTGTGTAGTGGGGAGGGGGGGTGGGGGTTGGTGAAGGGAGGGAGGGACTGGGAGTGAGTGTGGAGATGTGAAGGCGTGAGGACGAGGGACGTGATGGAAGACGTGTTTGTCTTCCTCTGTTGCTCTGTTCCCTCATTGTTGTCTTCGGCCTGACGGGCATTCCTCTCTCTCTCTCTCTCTCTCTCTCTCTCTCTCTCTCTCTCTCTCTCTCTCTCTCTCTCCCAGGGTCTTCGCCGCGCCCTCTCCTGGCCCCTCCACTGGCCATCAACGTCCGCAAACGTTGCTAGGAGGTCGAACGTTCTCAGCGGTCTGCAGACGTTTACCGTGTCATCCCCGTTTTTCAAACGTTTCAGATGTCGTAATGTGGAGAGCAACTGCCTCCCTATGACGAGATTCTGACACCCCCCCCCCCCCCCCACAGGCAGAGGTAGCGCACCCTATCTATAGTTTGGCCTGAGCAACAACCCCAGTTTTTCTTTGCTGACTCTGGAAATTTTTTAAGCCATTCATGAAGGCTTCTTTTGAATGTTTCTGTGTATATCCCATGTACGTTTATCTCTCCTCACCTGGTGGTAGTACATATGAGGGAGGGCAGGAAACCCAAGTGGCTGTGTAACTTTGGGTTTCAAGGTCGGGAGCGGCAGCCAACACGGGCAGCAGTTCGCCTCCAGGTCAGGCCCTCGGTAAAGCATTCAAGAACGTAAAGAGATGAAGAAGTGAGGGTAAGATACCTGAAGAGTACTGAAGGAAAGGAGAGGAAAAAAAACCTGCCTTACATACATACATCGTCAGGTCATGGGTGTTACGGAAGGCATGTCGAGGAATACAGCTCCAAAGTTTAGTGGTGTACAGAACCAAACACAGCTCACGACAGCCAACCCTTGAGTTGCCTGCCATCTTTCCCACAGGAACCCTTTGACGCAGTAGCTTTGCCCCAAGTATTGCGTGGTGTTGCTGATGGTGGGGGTCACGCAAGCAGCCTGCTCTCGCGAGCAGAAGCTGGAGTGGCACCAACGTGTAGAAGAAAGGGTGAATGAACACAGCAGGTCCAGGAGGCTTGGGGTCAGATCAGAAGACTTCATACATCGAGGTGATTGAAGACTCAGCTCTAACTAGGATGTAGAGCGAGAGCCTCCCTAGATCAGAGAGCATCAGTCTCTCGCACGGTCGAAATAATTGTTCAAGAAGCATAGAATTCTTGACGCAGAAGACACACACGACTCCTAGTTACATAGAGGCAGACTTGGTTGTGTATGTATGGTCGGGTATGCAAGATAGGTGGTGAGGTGTGACGGTAATACGAAATATGAGGTGAGTGGTGGGAATGGCCGAGCCAGTAATGGAGATGAGAAGGTTATGAGGAGTTACGATGAGGAGGTGCAGGAAGGAACCGGGTTTTTACAGGCGTTAAGCTCAGCTGCCCCGCTGGGAAATGCCGTCTACAACGTAGGTCTTTTAAGTATGATGAACGTAAATTGTAACACTTACGTGAAGCGTATACATTACTGTGTAACATGAGGTAGGATAATGTGGCTCTCTCTCTCTCTCTCTCTCTCTCTCTCTCTCTCTCTCTCTCTCTCTCTCAAAACAAGTGAGGGGGTTTACAAGTGATCAGGATCGGGCGGGACTCTCCCTGTTCCTGTTAGTCTGTTAGAACTGTTTGGAGGTGAGGGTGAGCAAGAGAGGGGGATGTTAGTGCTCGTCCGTGGATACCGTCCGTAGGTGTGTCCGTCACGTGCTGCCGTCTGTCTCTACGGACGAGGGGAAGGACGTGAACAAGTTACTATGAGGATATCCCGCAGGTTGGGCGAGCTGGTGAGAGAGAGGAGGGAAGATGAGGCTCCAGTTTCTCCCAGCGTCCCTGGGACGTCCTGAGTCCCGGGACGTTTGCGGTGAGACGCTCTGTTTGTCTGAGACGAAGCATCACCGGGACAGAGTTAGTGAGGGAGGACACACAAGGCTTGGATGGGTAGGGGGGTAACAAGAGTGCAGACTGGGAGACAATATATGGCCACAGTAAAGTGCTAGGTCCAAGTGGGCCAGATAATGATTTCCTTATGACTAGATCCAAATTATATCTTTACTGATCTAATCTGCTTTAAGTTAATAATCTGACTTCTCTTCATTCATGTGGCTTGTCTGTAACCTCGTTTAGCTAAGCCAATTTGTTCATTTCACGTAACTGCCTTACTGCACGAGGTCCCGTCTCTCCGTTTTCTTCGAAGTGAGGTTGGGTGGTGGAGGCCTCGCTAGGGTTGCTATCTGTCTGTGTTACGTCGTCGAGGATGATGATGATGACTGATTATAGATCTTTCAGTGACCAAGTGCCTGTGTGTAATTGCCTATCTGTACTGTCCAGGGGGAGGAAGTTTTACACCCGTGGGACCCCAGCTCTTGAACAGTCTCCGCTATCATACCACTTACTAAATTTCTGTACAGTGGTGTGTACATATCTGGGTGTGATATGTGTGCAGTGGTGTATTCCCGTACACTGAAGTGTTCCAGGTGGTGTTGGTGGGTCCATACAGACGAGGAGTGACTGCTGCCTCTCATCGTTTCTCACCTCACTGGACTGGCAGTTTAGGAGGAGGAGGAGGAGGGAAGGAATGAGTTTAACGAGGAAGGTATACAGTCGGGGGAGGTGGACGTCGTCGGGTACACAGGTGTGGTGTGGGTCTGATGTTGGGTTGTTTACCTGTTTGTACGAGTACGGAGAGAGGGGGACCCGGCTCGTGTGACCCTTGTGGCCTTGAGCTGCTGCTGGATAATGATGGGTTACATACCACACGCTCTTCCTTTCCTTCCATTCTGTACTGCCTGTCACGCCTGCCTCCCCTTCCATCACTTGGTATACTCCTTCGTTGACCTCGTCTTCATCCAAAACGTTCCCCTGGGCGAGTGGACACCATCCACCATACGTCTGACTCGGTCTTCGAGATTCTCACATGTCTAGCATTCTGTACTCCATGTTGCACGGCAACACGGCAGCTGCAGGTGTCATGTACTGGGTCAGGTGTCCTCTCCATAGGATGACCCATCCTCAGTCGGCAAAGAACAGTCGCAAAACTCACAGTTGCGATTCCTGTTGAAGGAGGAACCCCAGCTGTACTTCACCACCTTTCCTTATCCTCCATAGTTTGTCATTCTTTCGGGCTTCCAAGCCCCATCCAGCCTGTCATTTACATCTACCATAATTATTCATTCGGCTCATAAAATCACAGCGAGGCATAACTCTCGCATGTAGATTGGTGGATTTAGCTGCGTTAGCCTGTTTCATGTACGTTTAGCCGTATGGAAAATGGAAATGATGAAGTCCATTATCTGTAATAAGAGACCATTATCTGTGATAAGAGACCATTATCTGTGATAAGAGACCATTATCTCCGCAATGTGAATTTTGAATTACCAATGTTTATCTGTCTATGACAGTTAACAGCGGTATAGGGTGGGTGACGCACGAGTGTTAGTTTTCACATCACTCCTTTTACACAAGAATTTCCGATCACAGTAGGTGTCTCATCACCCTCCCGGGAGACTCATTAGCTGACGAGTTCGTTCGTCAGGCAAGGCAGCTACATTCGCCCACACATAACGTCCCCAGATACTCATGGTCTGTCTGTACGGCACGCGACGATCAAGTCCATCCCTGGTCATCATCCCTTCAGATAACAGCCCTGGCGCCTCTCTCTCTCTCTCTCTCTCTCTCTCTCTCTCTCTCTCTCTCTCTCTCTCTCTCTCTCTCTCTCTCTCTGCCCCGTTTTTATTGCACCTTCATCTGCACTTATTCCCACACCTGCCGCACCGTACGACATCTCCCACACGACCAACGACGCCTTCCTCTCTTTCTTTGGGCGACGGTACGGCCAATATACCCAAGGGTCGCACCATCGTGTTCAAGGGTCGCACCGTCGTGTTCAAGGGTCGCACCGTCGTGTTCAAGGGTCGTACCGTCGTGTTCAAGGGTCGTACCGTCGTGTTCAAGGGTCGTATCGTCGTGTTCAAGAATCGTACTGTCGTGTTCAAGGGTCGCACCGTCGTGTTCAAGGATCGTACCGTCGTGTTCAAGGGTCGTCCGTCGTGTTCCAGGATCGTACCGTCGTGTTCAAGGGTCGCACCGTCGTGTTCAAGGATCGTACCGTCGTGTTCAAGGGTCGTACCGTCGTGTTCAAGGGTCGTACCGTCGTGTTCCAGGATCGTACCGTCGTGTTCGGTGGGATGTCAGTTCTTGTATTATGGAAATTAGATTAAATTGCGTCATGTAACAACGGTTAATGGGAAGGGATGAACCGGCTCGTCTATAATTGGCCGAGCGGGAGTTCCGATAACACAAGAGGCCGGATAGTGTGTGCGTGTGTGTTCGGATAAGGTGGATTCCGGGGACGAATTGGAATCCGGATGAAACGGCGGCTACGATAAATCAAAGATAGTGACATCCGGCGTGGAGGGAGCTAGGGGTAATTCGGATAAATGGAGGCGGTATAATTCCGGATAAACATGATTTATGGCCAATAAATGTCTGGTGTGTGTGTGTGTGTGTGTGTGTGTGTGTGTGTGTGTGTGTGTGTGTGATGCCACTTTGTCTATTACAGGAACATTTTTCATCCTGGTCCGCATCTCTTTGCTTCCCCTCGCCTCGTGCCACAGTCTCCACTGAGCCTCGTGGTGCTGTGATCACCACACACACACACACACACACACACACACACACACACACACACTCTGCTACGTGTGCTCCTGACCACTTGCCACAGTCTCGTGTGCTCAGCCTCTCGTTCTGTTCGTATTTTCCTTCCCTGCATTATCTCGGGGAGTCGCCTCTCTCTCTCTCTCTCTCTCTCTCTCTCTCTCTCTCTCTCTCTCTCTCTCTCTCTCTCTCTCTCTCTCTCTCTCTCTCTCTTTCGGGAGTGACCGGCGTGCCTCGGGCAAAAAACATGCGCCTCAATCAGAGACCATCTCGGGCAGAAGAAAGAAACTGAGAGGAGGAAGAAAAGAGATTGGAAATGAGTCAGGTGTGTGTAGACCTGACTCTTAAAGGTAGGAAGGTTGTGTGAGGAAGGAAGAGGATTCCACAGCTTAGCTGTTCCAGAGGAGGAGGTCTCATAACGGTCACTCTTCGAGTGGCGGGTCTCTACATAGAAACTATGGGAAGCAGCAGCAGCCAGACTCTTGCTTCGCGTCTGCATGTGTCCCCGCAAGGGGAGGAGGATGATACATGCAAACAGCTAATAGCACTTTCTTTTCTTCATTCCATGTCGAAGTAAAATATACAAAGGAATTCATTTAATAACCTAATGTTAGGTCCGAACGAGGCTGTTAGTGACAGTGGAATAGATCAGGAACTCGTACGTCAGTGTGATCGCCTTTCCCAAGTGGAATTGTGTAAATAGTGTGTTCATGTTTGTGTCTCCCACACCTCAAGCTGGCATGGTCCCCATAACGAGTTGGTACAAGCCCTCTCTCAGTACAGCTTCAAGAGACTGTATTTTCACCTTAATGGGGATCTCTTTTAGAACCTCCGTGTAATTTCACCGCCATGTGGATACACGAGTGAATCTCCTTGTATTTTCACCTGCATGTGGTTCTACATTTGTCGACGCTGATTGCCTGGAGTTATATTGTCCATGTAAGAGAATATTTCCATTCCTTGTCCTAGCTCAACCGGCCACTCTCTCACCTCAATCGTGTCTCTGTTGCTTTCCTCTGAGATATGGTCTCATTCGTCTAGCTTTCTTAGAGGGTAATGTATGACCATGGCTGGCAGGAGGAGGTCACCAAACACCATCATTATTATCCCCACAGAAATGTCAAGTCCAGAACATCCGTATCTCACCACTCGTCCTTGGCATTCACTCGTAATAACGTTTGCTCAGTGGCTTATCTAGGGTATGGCAGGTACGGCAGGTGCCCTGGGCGCCACTTTGAAGGGGGGCGCCACTCAACAGGTTTGTTTTTTGACATATGCTACCCCCGATTGTACATTTTTAACGGTTTGGTTTTGTGAGATAAAAAAAGAAACTCGCCTACTTTTCGACCATAGTAATATTTTGCTACCATCAGTTGCATTACCGCTTCTACGTTACAATTTGATCAGACAAGTCTTTCACTTTAAGTCTTTTAAGAGTTTATATAAATTTACGTTTGGCCTAACTCTTCACTAGTTTATAATTACACTGTATATATATTTTATATATACATCCACTGTATGGACATTTTTAATCAAGCCTGGGGCGCCATTTCATGCTTGCCATAGGCGCTAATTTCCCCTAGATACGCCCCCTGCGTTTGCCGAATTTAAGATTCGCAACGTCGCGTAACCTGATACATGGGATGGGAAGATGACCGCACGAAGGGTTGCCCCCCATGAATATGGTTTAAGAAAACCTGAGAAGTGTATCGCCCAGAACATCATCTGCCACAGATGGTGGGTCTTGTGTTGTTGTGGGCAGCGTCGGCGACGTCGTCAGGAGAGAGAGACAGGACGTTGTCTTGCCACCCTCACATAAGCCCCTCCAGAACTAGGTGTTCTTCCTCTTCACTCTCGTCTCCCACTTTCCTTGTTATGTGTACATTGTTCTGGGGTAACTACAAGTTCTCTAGTGAAAAACAGGTCGAGGTTTGTGCAAGACTCCACATACCGTTTTTTTCTATGCTAAGAAGTCATCAGGGGATGGATGTCCCCCCTCCCCCCGTCTGTGTTGCATACCCCCCCAGCCTCCTGGTGTGTGTGTGTGTGTGTGTGTGTGTGTGTGTGTGTGTGTGTGTGTGTGTGTGTGTGTGTGTATGTGTGTGTGTCTCGGGTGGGTGGTGGGCACAACACGGCCCACCCGTCACACGACACCTTGATTAGATTACTTCTCCCCCCACATCTTTCCCCCTTCCTTCCTTCTTTATCCCTACTCCCTCTCTCTTCCTCTCACTCTGCCTCACTATCCTCTCTCTCCATCTACAGTGATGGGTGAGGCAGGGACCTTATACATCACTATCCTATCTCCATCTATGGTGGAGGGAGGGAGGAACCTTCTGCTTTACTGTCGTGTCTCCATCTATAGTGGTGTGTGGGGAGGAACCTCATACATTACTATCCTGTCTCCATCTATATACATTCAATATACATCATACTATAACTGTCCTCTCGTCCATAAACCTCGTCATAGACCAACAGGTCTTCAGTTTTCTGCCTCCCAGGCACATCCATGTTGCTCCGTGCACTCCCATACTAGCCGGCTGATGGATGGCCCGGGATGAATGATACATATGGATACAAGTCCTTTACCTTCCGGTCTGTGTGGATGGATGACGGGTACACTGTGGATGGATGACGGGTACTGTGTGGATGGATGACGGATACTGTGTGGATGACGGGGTACTGTGTGGATGGATGACGAGTACTGTGTAGATAAGGGATACTGTGTGGATGAGGGATACTGTGTGGATGACGGTTACTTTGTGTTATTTGTGGTCGTCTTAGAATTTGTGCAGATTACCTGTATGTAGAGTGGAGGGTCAGGGGCGGGGGAATGGATGGGTTGTACATTTACGGTGGCCCATCTCTGTGTTGCTGTCTGTCTGATCCTGTGTCTGTGTCAGTATGGGGACGCAGGTGGGTCTGTGGCTGCGTGTCTTTGTGCTTGGGTGACCGTGTGTGTATCAAGTAGGCATCACGTATGGGAAGCCCTCCCAACCTCCTCTCTCTCTCTCTCTCTCTCTCTCTCTCTCTCTCTCTCTCTCTCTCTCTCTCTCTCTCTCTCTCTCTCTGACGCTGGTGTGGTGACCCTGCGCTGTCAAGGTCGTAGTCAAGATACAAGACAAGAAGATTATCGTCTTTATCTCCATTGTCGAGACACTATTGTCCAGCGTCAGTCTCCTTCCCCCCCTCCACCTACGTCACCGCCACGTAAATGTTTTCATCCTGGTCGTATTACCGGGGCAACAACACGAGGATTTCAGTGTGTTGAACGTGATGACGCACTGTGACGTCTCATCCCGATTTCTTACCTGGAAGTATTAGCTATATTTAATAGAAGGAGGGGGAAAGGATCCTTTGGGGGCCTTACCTTCCCATACCAACCTCACCATTATTAACTTTTTGATATTTTCCTCTTCTTCCTCCCCTTCTTCTTCCTCCCCTTCTTCCTCCCCTTCTTCTTCTTCTTCTTCTTCCTCTTCTTCCTCCCCTTCTTCTTCCTCCCCTTCTTCTTCCTCCCCTTCTTCTTCTTCTTCTTCTTCTTCTTCTTCTTCTTCTTCTTCTTCTTCTTCTTCTTCTTTTTCTCTGAGGAGATGTATTTGCCGCCGTCGTCAGGTCTTGTCGCACGCCCGGTAGTAATGGTAATCCTGTGGAGCAGATCGCACGCCCGGTAGTACAGATGGTAATCCTGTGGAGCAGATCGAACGCCCGGTATTACAGATGATAAGCCGGTAGAGCAGATCGCACGCCCGGTAGTACAGATGGTAATCCTGTGGAGCAGATCATACGCCCGGTAGTACAGATGATAAGCCGGTAGAGCAGATCATACGCCCGGTAGTACAGATGGTAATCCTGTGGAGCAGATCATACGCCCGGTAGTACAGATGATAAGCCGGTAGAGCAGATCATACGCCCGGTAGTACAGATGGTAAGCCGGTAGAGCAGATCATACGCCCGGTAGGACAGATGGTAAGCCAGTAGAGCAGATCGCACGCCCGGTAGTACAGATGGTAAGCCAATAAGAGCAGATCGCACGCCCGATAGTACAGATGGTAAGCCAGTAGAGCAGATCGCACGCCCGGTAGTACAGATGGTAAGCCAGTAGAGCAGATCGCACGCCCGGTAGGACAGATACCGCTGCTGGCCGATGTTGATTTACGCATCCAGAAGGCGCGAGCAAAGAATTGGTCTCAAACAACTGTCTGATTTTGTATCAGTTTACATCATTGTTGATTAACAGATTATCAGTTGTAAGAAAATAAATGTATAGCTAGTAATAAATGATCTAAGATTGACCGCCATATCTTCACGTACCATTTTGATTCGTGTTATCAGTATGAACCTGATATTGTGTATCGCTTCATAATACAGTGTTCAGGTTACGTGGCTCCTGCCTCACCCGCCGCTGCCTAGCATGCAACACTCCCAGCGACCAGCTCACGGCTCAGCCGCCACCAGCCTAACGTCCAGGATGTTGAAGATGGTCCATAACCCTCATAGCTGACCTTTCCCCGCCCCGCCCCGCCCCGCCCCGCCTCTGTCAGTTGCATCATCACCAGATGTCCGTCAGCTTTCTTAGGTGTGCGCGTCCGTCAGCCCCTCACTGTCAGCCGGTACCATACCCAGGTGTCCGTCAGCCCTCCGCTCTATCACCCGTGTCCGCCGCGGCTGTCAGCCCTCCACACTGGTCTACCCCGGGAAGCGCGCGTCACTGTCAGCCCCTCAAGGAAGACCAAGAGTAGAAAATATTCCCAAGGTGTTGTTGACGTTCATATGTGTGTGTGTGTGTGTGTGTGTGTGTGTGTTCAGGAGGACTTGTTAACTATGTGGAGTATTGTTCCTTTACTGTTTATCCGAACTAGAGTGGAGGAGACGGTAGTTGGGGTCAGCCAGGAGGTTAGATAAATAAGGGAATTTAATTAACGGTAGGCTACGTTAGGTTTGGTTGGATTAGGTTGAATATAGGTACGAAGCTAATTCAACCCGTTTTAACCTAACCTAACGTTGCTTTGAAAAATGTTAGGTAGGGCGAATCCTCAGATGATTCTGTTTACTTCAAGTGTAGCAAACTGTATCACACAAGAAAATTCCCGAGCATATATTACCCGTTTTCTGTGTTCAAGGAGCTGTGTGGTACGGTGATGGCGGAGTGATACCATCGCTGCCGCACGACGCGGCCGGCGACGCCCTAGCGACAAACACACCGTACTGGAGCGACCAGGAAGTGTATCATAATCTTCATTATCTCTGTAACTCGTGATTGTTACCTCTAATGGATGATAGGTGTTCGCAGTGTCTCTGTTTACGTACTAGTTTCATCGAGAAATGTTGGTAGATGTGACGAATGTTGATCTTGGCGGCTCTCCCTCAAGTTGTTGATGTTATCACTTGATTTTACGTTTTATGTGTTGACACCTGCGCTATGGAGTATATATATATATATATATATATATATATATATATATATATATATATATATATATATATATATATATTCCTATGAGTCCACGGGGAAAATAAAACACGAAAAGTTCCCAAGTGCACTTTCGTGTAATAATCACATCAGGGGAGACACAAGAGAGAAATATAACAGTTGATATATTTCTCTCTTGTGTCTCCCCTGATGATGTGATTATTACACGATTACACGAAAGTGCACTTGGGAACTTCTCGTGTTTCATTTTCCCCGTAGACTCGTAGGAATATCTTGATCACGCGCAAAATTGTGATCCTTTCCAATATATATATATATATATATATATATATATATATATATATATATATATATATATATATATATATATGATATTCGTAATTTGCAGGTGTCAGTCAGTGTCATTTATGATACATGTCGACCCTGACAGAACGTAACTCATAGCGACCCTTGGGAGAGGTACCTGTGGTGGAGGGGAGGAGGGATCAGGTGGATGTGGTGATGGAGGGAGGGTGGAGGGATGTGGTGGAGGTGTGGTGATAATGATCTGTTACGTCACTGTCGCTTACGACGATGGTGACGAGGGTGGTGGCGTTACTTATGGTGATGGTGATGGTAGTAACGCGACTGATGGTGACGCTACTGAAGGTGACGATGATGGTGACGCTACTGAAGGTGACGGTGGTGAACATATTAGCAAAATGAATAACGGAGCTCAATGGTCAAAATTGTACTCCCTTGGGCAAGACGTTACGACCCCTAGGTACAAAGGTATGACCCTTGGGCACAACGGAACGACCCTGGAGAACGACGGTACGACCCTTGAGCACGTCGGTACGATCCTCTGGTATATCTTCGAACAGGACACGTAAGGCTCAGGTCAAAGGCGCGACCACAACACTCAAAGGTCTTAACATTGTGTTCAAGGGCTGTACCGTCGTGTTTAATAGCTGTATCGTTGTGCTAAAGGACTGTACCGTCATACTCAAGGGCTGTACCGTCTTACTCAAGGGCTATACTGTCGTACTCAAGGGCTGTACCGTCGTGCTCAAGGCACTCTACGTCGTGCTTCAAGACGTATTGACCAGCAGTCCATAATTTGTAAATGAAATCTTTTGTATTTACGACTAAACCTTGTTAGAGTTAGGCTTGCGTACCATCGGTACGGCTGCCGTGTACCGCTGGTGTTAGCTACGTACATAGGCAGTAGTAGGCCTGTTGAAGCCTGTGTGTGTGAGGGAGAGAGAGAGAGAGAGAGAGAGAGAGAGAGAGAGAGAGAGAGAGAGAGAGAGAGAGAGAGAGAGAGAGGTGGGTGGTGTTCGGCAGTCCCCATGCCACGGGTGGTGACCTCCGTGTAATATATTCACATCTTCCGTAGTAGTCCAGGCTTTGTTTACGTTGTGGGATGGTCTGCCGGCCCTCGAGCAGAACGCTCGACAGCCGGCCTCTGGACGCGTTCGAGAGAGAGAGAGAGAGAGAGAGAGAGAGAGAGAGAGAGAGAGAGAGAGAGAGAGAGAGAGAGAGTTTGAGTTATTTACAACTGGTCATTTGCCTAGCGCTGATTTTCATTGTAACAAAATTATTGCCTATCAGCTCCATAGAGTAAATGCATCGCTAATGATATATATTGATACTTGACCGCCGTTTCTTACATTAGCAAGGTAGCGCTAGATACACGAAAGGCCGCATTCACTTAAATCCCTTTTACATTTATCATGTGTAATGCACCAAAACCACGGCCCCATATATATATATATATATATATATATATATATATATATATATATATATATATATATATATATATATATATATCCCTGGGAATAAGGGAGAAAGAATACTTCCCACGTATTCCCTGCGTGTCGTAGGCGACTAAAAGGGAAGGGAGCGGGGGACTGGAAATCCTCCCCTCTTGTTTTTTTTTTTTTTATTTTCCAAAAGAAGGAACAGAGAAGGGGGCCAGGTGAGGATATTCCCTCAAAGGTCCAGTCCTCTGTTCTTGACGCTACCTCGCTAACGCGGGAAATGGCGAATAGTGTGAAAGAAAAAGATATATATATATATATATATATATATATATATATATATATATATATATATATATATATATATTTACTGAGATATTTTGTCATGTATTATTCCAGCGTCGTTGGAGTACCCGCCATCTTTCCTCCACTCCCGGCCCAATAATCCCGTCTCACAGACGTGCTCTCAAGCAGAAATTTAATTTTGCTTTTATTACGTTTCACCAGCAAGGGTGTGTGTGTGTGTGTGTGTGTGTGTGTGTGTGTGTTGGATGGAAACTGAAGGTGACGTGTTCTGCATTACGTTTTTCTTCAGTTTTAAGTTTAGGAAACATGTATTTTTGACACGATCTTGCCGGACTGAAGGTGGGTGTATGAGGATGACGGCGTTGTTGGCAACATTGTTCCGTCAATGGTTGGTCAGTTGCCGACCCTTCTGTACGGGCACGGTACAATAATAATACGTTCATCTTCACTATCATTTATTTATTTTCCTCCTCTTTACTACCAGAACGCTACTGCCTTATGTAATTCTCAGATTTCTCTTCACAGACGGGCCTATAGCTTCTGTAAGACGAACGTATTTTTTAATTAAGAAAGGAGACGGCGAGAATGACGGACGAGTTGCCAACCCGTGTATTCTTCGTTTTTAATCATATGTTCTTAATTATCTTACTTTCTGTTGTGTGTGTGTTTATGTGTATAATTAATTTGCAAGATTTGTCAATACGTTTGTACACACAGGCTCGCACGGTCTCTCCTACGAACATTTCTTTGGTGTAATTTTGGAGAAAAAAAAAAAAGAATATATGAAGCCAATTGACAAGGTTTTGAATAGCGTGGGATACTGCGGTGTTCAGCTGTGGGGGCGGGGGGGAGAGGAGAGGGTAGAGGATCTCCAGTGGCTTTTGTCTGGACGTGATTAAAGTTCTTTGTCCTCCCCGTCTTAGTGTCTCTGTGGCTTTCAAAAGGATTAATTCTGTACCAGATATTGATGGCGCGAACAATGTTGGGATCGATTATATTAACGAAACTCGCGTGACTTGTTACTTGTTTCACAACCCTTGTTACTAGGCAGATTCCTTACCTGTGTGATAAATGCTTTAGACTTATTATTTTATTTCCATTTAATCTTGGATCAAGGAAAGTTTTTTGTAAACGGTTGAACGAAATCGAGACAGGATGAGAGGATTTTGGGGTGGAAAAAGGTTATTTCCTGTATGTTAACCAGTGTTCTGCGCGGCGGGTGTAACCAGTAGTTCTTCATTAGTGAAGTAGTTATGGAGATGATATAACGGCCTGGCACTAGGGACATAGTATTATCTACATAGGATATTTAGGTGTAATATTGAAAAGAGAAGATCAATGTGGAGAGCGGGGCTATTGAGATATGAAGGTAGTAGATTGGCTACCGGTGGGAGATGTGAACTCGCCTCCCGTGCGTTCTACAGGATGAACAGCAGCCTGCTAGACGGACCGGATCCTCTTGCCCACATGCCATACTCGCCCTAGTTTCTCCCTTACACTGGGTTCAATCTTCTCTGATAGAATATGTGTGTGTGTGTGTGTGTGTGTTGACACAATGCTTTTTAGAATTGTCTCCTTTTGTGTACATACCTGGTACGTAACTCTTCCCCGTTTTCTGTTGTAGGTCTTTATTGGCGTTATGTAAGGACTTTTAAGTCGATTATTGTATGTATTCACATGTGTTGGAGACATTTTGTCTGGCAAGCTTATCATGATAAGGACAACCGCCATGTTAGTGCTTGTGATTGTTGTGGTTGTAGACAGATGGGCGTGGCCTCAAGAATAGCGAGAGCCGAGGTCGGTGATGATTGGTTGGGGTGAAGGTAGATGGGCAAGGGTCTCGAGCGCCGAGAGTTGAGGTTGGCAGTGATTGATGCAGACGAAAGTAGCTAGATAGGCATGGCCTCAAGAGCTGCGAGAGTCTAGGGCTGGCAATGAATGATTGGTTGGAGTACAGGTGGAAAGGCTTGGCCACGAGAACAGTGGGTGCGGAGGATAATGATGATTACTGGAGATGCATGACATCAGGGGAAAAGTTCAACATCTTTTTTTCACTCCATCCTTCTACCTCCAATTTGGTCTCCCGGTTCTCCGTGCTCCCTCCACCTCTGACACATATATCCTCTTTGTCAGTCTTTCCTCACTCATTCTTTCCATATGTCTGAACCATTTCAACACACACTCATCTGCTCTGTCAACCACACTCTTTTTATTACCACACATCTCTCTTACCCTTTCATTACTTACTCGATCAAACCACCTCACACCACATATTGTCCTCAGACATTTCATTTCCAACCTATCCAACCTCCGCACATTATCATATATATATATATATATATATATATATATATATATATATATATATATATATATATATATTATCCCTGGGGATAGGGGAGAAAGAATACTTCCCGCGTATTCCCTGCGTGTCGTAGAAGGCGACTAAAAGGGAAGGGAGCGGGGGGCTGGAAATCCTCCCCTCTCGTTTTTTTTTTTCTTTCTTTTTTAACTTTCCAAAAGAAGGAACAGAGAAGGGGGCCAGGTGAGGATATTCCCTCAAAGGCCCAGTCCTCTGTTCTTAACGCTACCTCGCTATCGCGGGAAATGGCGAATAGTATGAAAATATATATATATATATATATATATATATATATATATATATATATATATATATATATATATATATATAATATATATTATTTTATTATTATTATTATTATTATTATTATTATTATTATCATAATACTTTGTCGCTGTCTCCCGCGTGTGTGTGTGTTTATCACCCTAGTTCATGATAGTTATGAAGGTGAAATCGCACTTCAGTAGGAGTGCATATAACTTTAACATGTAATTTTGTTCTACATATATGGCACAATATGTTTCATGGAGACAATCCACCTTTATATAGTATTGGCACATGATGGTATGGATTGTCTCCTTAAAACCTATTGTGCCACATGTATAGAAAAATAACCACATGTTAAATAGAATTATATGAACTACTGAAGTGCGATTTCACCTTTATACACATATGTATGCATAAAACCACGAGGAAAATGAAACACGATAACTTCCCAAGTGCGCTTTCGTGTAATGATCACATCGTCAGGGGAGATACAAGAATGAGATAGAAAACGTAGAACAGTCAGCTGATATACAAGGAGGAGACTTAGCTAAAACGCCGTTGGTAAACCAGTGACGTGCGTGTAGTTTCTGTCGCTGTAATTTGTGTGTGTGTGTGTGTGTGTGTGTGTGTGTGTGTGTGTCGCGTATTGTCGAAGACGGAGTTCTTGTAGCCATCGTTCAGTAAGGTCTGTTTAATACGCTGCGCTTCTTTGTGGCTTTGCGGCAGATATGCTTGGTGTAACATAGCGTCGATGACTCCAGTTTTGTAGCGTTGGGGACATTCACTATTGCATGTCAACATCGGCTGAGGTCTGTGGGTTTCTTGTGAATGGAGGTTAGGTAGTCGTCAGTGTTGCCGCCGTTCACCGTGACGTCCAAGAGAAAAGGCATCTTGTTCTTGTGGCTCAGTTCATGAATGAATCTCTGTGAACTGAGTTCTCTTCCCTGGCTGTCTCAAGATGGTTGAGGTGTGTTTCATCTCAGACGACTACGTGAATGTCCTCGACGTATCTGCAGTACGTGGATGGCCGTAGTAAGTCTTCGTGTTGGACAGTGTTGTCGAAGTGACACACGGAGAATGCTGCGAAGGTGGCCCCGTCGTGGCGAACCCATGGCCGTCGGTGTGGGAGTGGAGCCTGTGTGGTGCAGGCTTTCAGAAACTGGTGTAGTGTGGTGTGTTGCTTGGTGGGTGTAGTTCTGGATGGTTGTATATGTTGTCGCAGATGATGTCGATGGTGGTGTCTACGGGAACATTAGTGAATAGGCTTTGGACATCAAGAGATGGTATGAGCCCATCTGGAGTAGCGGAGCAGGATGATTAGGAGGAATTTATCTGTCGAGTTGATCACACATTTCGCTGGAGGGTACATCATAATGCTATGTTCTCTGGCCGTGTTGTATGTTGGAGTAGTGACCTGAGAAATGTGTGTGTGTGTGTGTGTGTGTGTGTGGAGGGCGTCATATCTATGACATTTTGTATAATGGCGACACATGAGAGGACCAGGCTCGGCAGCCTCCGCCACTAGCAAGTCAACTGTGGAGCTGCAGGATGGAATATGTCCATGTAGCAGGGGAGGGGAGGGGGTGCGTGGTGAGTGGTAGGTCTGCTCTATCACTCAAGTGTGGTAGGTCAGTGGGAGGGTTTAGTGTGGTGATGTGGTAGAGAGGCTCACCATGGCAGCCTATCCTACCTCCCAACCGAGCAGCTTGGCCTTTCTTCTTGACCGATAACCTACGCCTCACCGTAACCGGCAGCCTAGCCTCCCTAACCCGTCATCCTAACCTTCCCCAGTTAGGTAGCCTAGCCTCCCCCACCGATATCGTAGGACCTCCTCAAGTGCAGTAGCCTAGCCTAACCTCCTAGCTCGTCAGCCAAGCCTTGTGCTGAGCCTAGCCTCTCTCCCCACTAGTTTAGTAGCCTCGCCACCCCTCCCCAGCCCTGGAGCTTAGCCCCCCCCCCCCCATGGCAAACCCGGTAGCCCTAGCCCCCATCTCAACCCAGCAGCCTAACCTGCAATAGTCGCACGCGCGGAAAAATCGTTCGCCAATATTTGATATTGTTGGAGGGTTTTAGTGCCATGTTGGCCGGCCTAAACCTCCCGCTATCGACCGGTTAGCGGAACATTGCAAATTGAAAGCTTTGTGTGTCTGCATCCATTATTAATGAAAACATAATGGTTGTACATGTTAATGGACGTATTTTTGGGTCGTGAACGTGGTAGAGGCATATTGAGTAACAGATGCGTGAAATGAGAATTTTTCGCTTTTCCCTGCGTGTGATTTTTCCCTCTTACTCCTTTACGAAATTGTCCCCTTATGAATATTAATATTCATTCCGCGAATGAATTACAAAGTACACAGAAAAAACAGTGGGAATTGAAATTGTCGTGTGGAGAAAAACTGCCAGAGATTACTAGATTGATATACAATACGGCTTTTGGGTGACATTTAAACAATATAGGAATGGAAGGATGGGTTTCAAGTTCGATTGTGAAATATCAGGTATCTTTTTTTTTTCTTTTTACGTTTGACAATCACCAGCGTGACGATTTGGGGATGTCCAATAAATGTTGTCAAAGATTTGCGGGGAAAGCAACAGAGTGTTGCCTGGAGGCGAGCCACCATTTTTCAGTCTGCTCCCTGAGGGACGATAGATGTTGTCGTTTGCCAGTGGAATAAAAATCTAATATTTAATCTGCGTCGGCGGGGAGGTAGTCTGATACACTATTTGTTAACTGGGTCTCGCTTCCTGGAAGGAGCCTGCCCAACACGGGCGAGGGTTGAGGTGTTTGTGGCAGGATCCCCGCAGGAACCCGTCTGTGAAGGACCTCATGACGGCAACACCGTCGGCTATTTGGCGGGAGCCAAGCGTATTTCCGTACGTTTATTTCAGCGACTCCGCCGTGCTACCTCCTCAGAGGCTGTTTTGCTGTAGAATCAGAATATATATATATATATATATATATATATATATATATATATATATATATATATATATATATATATATATAGTGTTCCCTTATATTTTGTTAGTATACACTGTTGTGTGTGGAGTGAGGATTTTGCTTTGTGTATTCATACGCTGGAATTAAACGTTGAGCACAGTGGAACGACCCTTGAGCACGAAGGTACGACCCTTGAGCGCGACGGCATGATATTGGGCCTGACCTATCATACAAACAGGGCCAACAAAGCGCTATACAACAGCTCGGGGGTGGTGGTGTGAGGCGTTACCACGACGGAGGTTGATGGTTGACACACACGGGGTCTGTGGCAGGTCGAAGCGAAACACCTGCACATCTCCGACACTGATCGCTGTTCACTTTTATCCCATGACTCTGATGTCAGTATACGTTTGGTGTCGAACCTTGGGCACGATTCTCGTTGAAGTTTACAGTAGGTTTAGATTGGATCTTTGGGGCATTAACCTGCGCTGATTCTCATACACATTTCGTTTGAATCTTTGCAAACGTTGATCACATTCCGGCTTTCTGATCGCTTTTAAAAGACCGTTAGTAACACACTGTAATTGAATATCATATGACACCGACGTATGGAGGGATTGCCCACTTTCGTTCCGTAAATCTCTCTCTCTCTCTCTCTCTCTCTCTCTCTCTCTCTCTCTCTCTCTCTCTCTCTCTCTCTCTCTCTCTCTCTCTCTCTCTCTCGGCGTCCACGTCTGCATACCCTTATGTTAACTTGGTTAAGCTTTACGTTGGAGTTCAGTCCCCCATCAGTCACCATTAGATGTCCTGGCTGACTTGCGTAACATGTATATAATGATGAGCGCTTCAGCATCCCACCAGCAGTCGGCCGCCCTGATCCTACATTTTCACTGTGATCGGTGATTGTGTGTATGTTATAACGTACTGGCCTTACCCTCCTCACGGACGCAGCGTGAGGAACGGACGAGCGAGACCTCGAGGACATACTCTCGCTGTAGCCATTCTTCTGATTCTGTTTTTAGAAGAGGAAAGGATTTCCATCTCCTCCCCCGCCCCATTTTTGGTCACGCAGATGATACATGTCCAATATTCTTTCTCCCCTGTCCTCGGAGTTAGCACGAGAGAGAGAGAGAGAGAGAGAGAGAGAGAGAGAGAGAGAGAGAGAGAGAGAGAGAGAGAGAGAGAGATGTGAGGCAGTGACCCAGCACCTGCCTCGCCAGGGGAGCCAGGCCAGGCAGGTGGTCAGCCGCTGGAGAGGTGGTTTCTCCCGCCTCACCTCCTGCTACTGCTGCTGGCTCTACACTGCTTCTGGAACATGCTTTCGGAAGTACTCTTCGTGATCTAGAACCTTCCATCAGACAACTGTCGATATTCTCTCTCTCTCTCTCTCTCTCTCTCTCTCTCTCTCTCTCTCTCTCTCTCTCTCTCTCTCTCTCTCTCTCATACGGAGCTTCTCCAAGGCCGCGCTCCGTTCAGGAGCGGGGGAAATGATTGTTGACTCGTTCAGATTGGAAAGGTCGGTGAGATGACTCAGCACCGGTCCTTCCGCTGACTGCAACGACAACGATATACACACAGCCTTGGACAACGTGCAACTGAGTCTCGAACCTTTCTATCTCGCGGGGGTTGGGAGGCAGGCGCCAGCGTATAACCACTCAGCCACCAGGCTATGTAACAACAGATATTGCCGTTGCGGACCTTCCATTCGTCCTGCATACAGGAAACATAGATCTCCAGTGGTAGGAAAAGTAGTGGCTTTTTACGTAGTTCCGTGACAGCACGGAGATTGATCGCTGTTTCCCGCGTTGATAGTTTATAAACTTACACAAGTCCGCGATCATTTTATAAAGCGGTAATTGCACTTCAGCAGTTCGTATATATATATATATATATATATATATATATATATATATATATATATATATATATATATATATATATATATATAAAATACACGGGAGAGAAAGAGAAACTTTATAATGACATTGGTCGAAGTGTTCAAATATGATTTTAAGAATAGAGCACATTTTTACCGTCGATACAGTTTCTGTATAATACAATGCACATTTTGTTTTATTCTTGTATCGTTTTATGAATGACCTGAAGCCATCTTTGCTCACAAACACACTATATATGTCCCAAATTTTTGTTCCAGCTTTTGAATTAAAGATTCTTGTGAATGAGTTATAGAAAATAAGGAGAAATGGTTATTATTTCCATCTGGTTGTAGACATGTCAAATGTTGTGACCAGTTTGTCTTAACGTGGACAAGTGTTTGTGGTGAGAGGTCGAGGAAGTAGACCAGAGCAGAGGTCAGGACCACCTCCTGTGTCAACCACCAGTCAGGTCAGCCAAGGTCATCCGAGGGGCGTTAGGGATTGGTGGTCTGTGGCGCACGGTGTCCAACGGCTCCTCACACCTGAGGGTCAACACAGGGATCATCCTTCACACCTGCAGAGATAGTGTATCGCGTGTGTGTGTAGGGGGGAAAGATAAGGTGAAAACTGATTGTTGGTGGTGTGCGCAGCCAGCCGAGAGGTGGTGAGAGGTGAGGCCAAGATGGACAAGGGCGCCGCCTCTAGCGCCCCCGACGAGGACGACGGCGTTGTGAGGCTCCAGGTACTCCCCTACACCACCATCACTGCTTGAGACGCCTCGCCACACCCCCTCCACACCGCTGCATCTGGTCGTCCGTGGCACGTAAACCGCTCACATATCATTTGGTCACGTTGGGATCCTTAATCATCAACGCTTCCTCTGAGATCCGTCTTCTTCCTATAACTGCTGCTTCCACGCGTCTCTTGCGCTCCGGCCAGCAGCAGGATCACGACCAACACTCCCCGCTAACCACTGTTGCCAGTACCTGCCGCCAGCACGAGTGGTGGCACGGCCTCCGGCAGGCTGTTGGCCGGCCCCAGCCGCCCTTTCCAGCAGGGTATGCTAGCCCTCACCACCACCACCACCACCAACATGAGTCCCTCACCACAGACGGACGGAGCCAAGACCCCGCCCACTG
>NC_092227.1:67164011-67214011 GCF_036320965.1 Panulirus ornatus | reverse complement strand
ACTTATTTGTATCAACATATTGAGAATAGAAAATATAATGAAACCCTAGACTGATTGTGTTTCATGTGATGTGGTCGTTTGCAAGTCTGTCCTTAAAACACATGATGTCCTCAGTGTCGAGGTCCCGTAGAAAACGAGGGATAACTATGGCAGCCGTGTGTGTGTGTGTGTGCGTGTGTGTGTGTGTGTGGCAGGGTTGGTGACCTGTTTTATAAATACCTTACTTGCTAGTGTCGAAGGATTGTTAAAAACTGGTCCGTTAAGGAGCCATCACCGGTGTGTGTGTGTGTGTGTGCCAGAACCCCAGTGCTCACATCAAAAGCTTGACGTAAGGAAGAAAAATGATACGAGACACAGTCCACAAAGAAAACGGATAAACATAAATACTGATGTAACAAATTGTTGTGGACAAGAAATTGTTGCTATGATGTGTGCAGCAGCATCGATGATAAGGGAAAATAGCAATATGTTTATTTCTAAAATTGTATTTTTTAAAATCGGGATAAGTACTGTGCAGAATATAAACTTACATAGAAGAGGTATCGCGACTTTGTTGTGAGAAGCGAGGCGTCAGGCACGACCGTCACAGAAACCCAAAGTCGTTCGTCTTAATCACCATTACGACTCACGACGACCCCTCCCCCCCCCCAATCACTGTAGCATCATCAGTCACAGATGATTGGGTAGTTAGACCGTTGAGCGCTGTCCGGGGAAGGGTACATACATGCACTGAGAGCGCGTATGTGGTCTTAAGAATAATCTTGAACACTTGAAGGCGTTAAGACTTTTATCTGTTGCTTGTTATATCTTGACGTTGACGGCCTTAGTGACCCTGGTAATTGATAGGCTTATGGGCCAGACCCGACCAGTTAACGACCCAACTGCTTCCTCCATCAATACCTGGGTCAAGCCGGAGGCCCTGTTACCCCTCCCAGAACTCTCCTCCATCAGACCTCGCGCAAAGTCTTCACTGATCCATGTCGCCATCATGTGTCAATCCCTTGAGCACGACGGAACGACCTCACGAGCGACAGTATACGACCCACGACAGTATACGACCCACGACAGTATACGACCCACGACAGTATACGACCCACGACAGTACGACCAACGACAGTATTCGACCCACGACAGTATACAACCCACGACAGTACGACCCACGACAGTATTCGACCAACGACAGTATACGACCCACGACAGCACGACCCATGGATATGATAAACTAACCTATGACCTTATGGTGCCTCTACTCACTAGTGTGTGACCCATGGTAGTACCCAAGTGTGACCCGTAGTACCTAACAGTGTGTGACCCGTAGTACCTAACAGTGTGTGACCCATAGCCCCCACCAGTATGTGACCCGTAGCCCCCACCAGTTTGTGACCCGTGGCATCCAACGGTGTGTGACCCGTAGCCCCCACCGGTATGTGACCCATGGCACTCACCAGTGTGTGACCCCGTGGCAGCCATCGACAGTGGGACAAGGTTGGCACAGTGTCAGTCTGCTGGTGGTAATAGGGGTCATTATTAAGCTTACGACAGCTTAACCTACTTGAGCTGGGAACACCACCCCCCCCCCACCCGTCCCCCTCCCTCCATACTACAGGTATGGGGGTCGGGCAAGGCCGGGGGGAAGGGGGGGGTGGAATGTGGGGGTAGGGGGGCCATCAGGTTATGGGGGTAGATTAGGGAAGGCATCGTCTAATGGGGAGGATGAGATACGATCATGAATATGGGGAACATGTGTCGGGAGTATGTTGTGAGTGGTCCATGCCTCATGATGACTCATTATTTAATGTCAGTGTAGGTATAGGGGGGGAGGAGGATGGTTTGAGAGCCAGTGGAAGGTGGTAGTGTTCATGGGGACCCATTCTTCGCTCGGACCCATTGACCGGGAGGATAGGGGGGAAAAGGGGGTGAAGGAGGAGAAGGAATTGGAGGATGTGCAGAATCGTCATTGTGAAAAGTGGGTCAGGTCATATCACCGTAACTCATCGTCGACCAATTGTAACTCACTATCCTGTGGCTATGCCTCGTCGTCCTACCGTTGTTACTCACCGACACACGATTGTGACTCACTTCCAGTCAGGTGTAACTCATCATCTAGAGAGCGGTGTGCCTCACCGAACACTGCGATTGTAACTCACTACCTCATGGGTATGACTCATCATCCCGGGTGCGTGACTCACCATCATACGAAGGTAACTCACCGTCCCGACGCGTGAGACTTCGTCCTACCAGTGTAACTCATCGTGCCGTGAGTGGGTCGTCATCCCTCGAGGGTGACATTGGGTCAGCGGGAAGGTCTCCAGGAGAAGGACCGTCACGGTGAGGGTGGTCATCCATCGGAGTCGTGTGGCAGACATGCTGGTCAGTGTTGTGACTGGAAGTGTGTGTGTGTGTGTGTGTGCGTGTGTGATTGTGTGTGTGTGTGTGTGTGTGTGTGTGTGTGTGTGTGTGTGTGTGTGTGTGTATACTCATGTCATTCATCAAGAGACAAACAGGACCCGCCCAGGGCGGTCTAGGGCCCCTCCCAGGACACTTCCGAGTCTTCCCAGGACCCTCCTTGAGCACTTAAAGCCCCCCCTCCCCGAGGACACTTTAGGTCCTCTTTTGGAACTCTTAGGCCCTCACAGGGCATCGTAGACCCCTCGCTAGGTATTCTAGACTCTCAGGAAGCCTCCTGGAACACAGGTCTGTCAGGTTAAATAGCCTCAACACTGACCATATCTCTACGGTAGGTCTTGTCTGCGTATATATAACATTAAGAATCGAGCTTTTCATTATGTTTCGTCAGATTGAACAGCCATGGTGACATCACTCACCCTTTGCGCAGAACTTTCGTAATTTGGAACCACTCACCTTCTTCTCTTCCTACTCTCTCTCTCTCTCTCTCTCTCGCGCACACACACACACACACACACACACACACACACACACACACACACACACACAGAGAGAGAGAGAGAGAGAGAGAGAGAGAGAGAGAGAGAGAGAGGCAGGCTAACCCAACACGCTCGGCACACCAGGCGAGACACTCGGAGATCATGAAATCCGTCGGGGTCTCCGTCGTATTTATTTTCCCGTGTGACAGACAGATGGCGCGGCCGAGTCTCTCCCTCCCACACCCTCCGTCAGGTGTGTGGTGATACACCTGGTTGATGACCGGGGATGGGGGGACGGCGTCGCTGGTAGGGAGACGCTCCCAGGTGATTACCAGCGTGACGCTAACTACCCCAGTTAATCTGGTTCTTTGATAGGCGTGAGATGTGCCGCAGCGGATGAGTTGACGTGTGGGAAGTTGCCCAGGAGGGCGCGGTGGTACGACCTCCTGAGCACGGTGGTGCGACCCCCTGAGAATGATGGGACGACCCCTGAGCACGGTGCTGCGACCCCCTGAGCACGGTGATACGACCCTTGAGCACGGCGATACGACCCCCTGAGCACGATGGTACGACCCCCTGAGCACGATGGTACGACCCCCTGAGCACGGTGCTACGAATCCCTGAGAATGATGGGACGACCTCTGAGTAAGGGGTTACGACCCTTCGGTAGAGAGCTCCAAGGCACTTGTTTTCACACGGATGGGTCGTACCGTCCTACTCAGAAAGTCGTACCGTCTTACTCAAGGGTCATATGACCTGTTCAAGGGTCGTGCCGTCGTACTCAAGGGTCGCACTGCCGATTACAACACATAGTTACATATTTCTTTTATCAATTTCTGCTCCAAACGTCGTTTCGGTATTCGTGTTTGAGAGCGACATCTACTCTCGCCGTCAACTGCAGACTTCAGGAATTCATGAGTTGAGAGTGACTGGCAGATCCGCGAATACTCTCTCTCTCTCTCTCTCTCTCTCTCTCTCTCTCTCTCTCTCTCTCTCTCTCTCTCTCTCTCTCTCGTAGAGGTAAGAACACTGAAGCACAATCCTGTACAAATATGACATCCGAACAGAACCTCACCTAATAAGCTAAATTAGCCTAGGCTTTGTACGTTACGGTAGGCTAGGCTAGGTTAGCTTAGCTTAGCTTAGCTTAGCTTAGCTTAGCTTACGCTAGGTTCGGTTACGTCAGGCCTGGATACGTTCGCTCTGGTGTAGTGGTGACCCAGAGTGAGCTAACAAGTTCTGACCTTGTTGAAGGCTTGGTGTGAGGACATTGGTCAAGATAGCAAACAGCCAATCAGAGGAGGTTTGGTGTTATCACCCGTCACACATCATCCGTCATCAACCAGGTAGTACCAGCCCTCTGGCCCACAGTTCCTCTGTATGTTGGCGCAACGAGATGGAAGTGATTCTGTGACACACACACTTGTGTACTAGTGTGGAGGGTGACGTGTCTGGTGGTGGCTAACATGAAAATTATATATATATATGAATAAAGGCAGACAGTGTGAATTGTGTGCATGGGTATATATGTATGTGTCTGTGTGTGTATATATATGTGTACATTGAGATGTATAGGTATGTATATTTGCGTGTGTGGACGTGTATGTATATACATTTTGTATGGGGGTGGGTTGGGCCATTTCTTTCGTCTGTTTCCTTGCGCTACCTCGCAAACGCGGGAGACAGTGACAAAGGAAAATAAATGTATATATATAGAGAGAGAGAAGAGGGAGACCAAATTGGAGGTGGAAAGATGGAGTGAAAAAGATTTTGTGTGATCGGGGCCTGAACATGCAGGAAGGTGAAAGGAGGGCAAGGAATAGAGTGAATTGGAGCGATGTGGTATACTGGGGTTGACGTGCTGTCAGTGGATTGAATCAAGGCATATGAAGCGTCTGGGGTAAACCATGGAAAGTTGTGTAGGTATGTATATTTGCGTGTGTGGACGTAGGTATATACATGTGTATGGGGGGGGGTTGGGCCATTTCTTTCGTCTGTTTCCTTGCGCTACCTCGCAAACGCGGGAGACAGCGACAAAGTATAATAATAATAATAAAATATATATATATATATATATATATATATATATATATATATATATATATATATATATATATATATATATATATATACCCGAGTTTATGTGGCGCCAGAAGCTTGCCCAGACCGATGATGGGAAGCAGTGAGAGGCAGTAGTTTAACGCGCTTTACTGACCGCCCGACACAAGGCTCCATTTTCCCCGCCTGAAACGAAGCAGAGGAAAACGAAACACCGTAGCGGAAACTGTGTGTGTGTGTGTGTGTGTGTGTGTGTGTGTGTGTGTGTGTGTGTGTGAACCAACTCGGGGATCCAGTACAAGCTCTGTCTTTTAAGCTGTCTTAAGCTTATTTTCTTTAGCGTAAGACTAATTATAAATTGAGTGATAGAAAATGGAGTATCTATGAAGTTTATATATATATATATATATATATATATATATATATATATATATATATATATATATATATAATGAAAAACCGTCATTTTGGCCTGATGGGACTTGGATTTATGTTCAAGGAACAATATTGGACCAACAAGATAAACGAGGGAGAGGTGTCGTTGGACCTTTTTTTTTTTCTCGTTGAATATTCAGGAGTTTTTTGTTCGTTCGTTCATCACAGATTTTCCCGGTTCCAGATGCTTAAAGCAATTGTTCTTTCGTAAGAAAGATTGGCAAACCACAAGTATTATGTTGGGGCATGGACGTAAATAATAATAATAGTGATGATAATGATTATAAATATGATAATGATAATAATGATAACCTGACTTTACTATAGCTGACGATAATGATAGTGATAACATTATTAGTAATAACGATAAAGATAAATATTAACAAACAAAACCATTATCTTTTTATACTTAATGGCTTTTCCCAATATAGTTGCTGGAGTCAGTAAGAGATGAGCGAGAGTCTAATATGCACACATCCAATCTCTGGCTGTCATGCTCAGTGTACCGCATCCAGAGCCAGCCACCTACAAGCCAAGCCACACACACACACACACACACACACACACACACACACACACACACACACACACACACACACACACCTTTCCACGGCTTACCTTGACTGCTTCCTGGTTGAGCCCGCTGATAACACGTCGCCCCCCATATACGACATTGCCCCACTTCATTCTATCCCACGCATGTCTGCCGCCTTCTTGAACGTTCAGCTCTCCATATCCCAGTAGCTTCTTCACTCCTTCCTTTCATCTCTTTCTTAGTCTCCGTTTACCCCTTGCTCCCTCCACTTCGGACGCATACATTCTTTTTTTTTTTTTTCATCCCTCTTCGCTCATCCTCTCCATGCACTCGAAGCATTTCAGCACATCCTGGTCGACCCACTCACTCAGAGGGAACCTACGACCACAACCACTATGTCATTCCGTATACAGGCAACCCACCTCACGCGTCATATAATATTGATTGTAATGATGATAATGATAATGATAATAATGATAATAATGATAATAATAATATTATTATTATTATTGTTATTATTATTATTATTATTATTATTATTATTATTATTATTATTTATTATCATTATGATTCTTCTTCTTCTTCTTATTATTATTATTATTATTATTATTATTATTATTATTATTGTTATTTGAACCATTAATTTCTCATTTTGATATCAGTGGTAGTTATAATGTTAATGATCATAAAACTCTTTGTAATATGATAATGATTGCATTATCAGGTTTGTGTGTACCATGTGTGGCCACCAGTACGTTACGGCTGGGTGTCCAGACATCTATCTGTGCTCCTGTCCATCTATCGGCTGGTCCATCAGGAGGTGGTGTGGTTGTTGCGTCCCCAGGAGGTCGAGCTGGGGTTCTGGCTAGGGGGGGTTTCCCGAGCAGGCCGGGGGAACTACGCCCCAGTACCCCTGGGGTCCAGTTACAGCCCGTCTGAACCAGAGGGAAACCCGTGAACCACTCCCTCGCTTCCTCTCTCTCTCTCTCTCTCTCTCTCTCTCTCTCTCTCTCTCTCTCTCTCTCTCTCTCTCTCTCATGAAAGCTATGAGTACATGAATTTTACTTTGAGACTTTTCAAAACTTGATCAAATTGATTCAAGGCTTCACTGAGAGTGGTTCGAAGCTTTATGAGACAGTGGTACGAATACTGGTCGGGACGTGTCTCGAGGGTTCATATACCATGGTGCTGCTATCCGTCAAGGAGACGGCCAAAGCAAAATCATATAAGTTTAAAAGATTATTATAATGAGATCATAAAAAAGTAAAGCACAAAGGGTATTAATCTGAGCTGCTCAAGTTATGATAGACCCAACTCACAAAAGTTTTCTGGAGAGGTTCTGTGAAGAGCGAAAGACTAGAGAAGGAAGAGAATTCCTCAGCTTCGCAAGACGAAGAAAGGAGTCATAATGGCCAATCCTCGTCTGACAAGTTTTCGTACAGAAACTGTTGGAAGCGACAGCCAATCGCGCGCGCCTTGAGTCTCTGCCTTCGTGGCTGGGATACACGCAGACGACTCACAAGGGCAATGGACAAAATGGCACCCGTAGAAGAGAGAGAGAGAGAGAGAGAGAGAGAGAGAGAGAGAGAGAGAGAGAGAGAGAGAGAGGCAACTTCATGGTAGAGGTAAAGGAATGGTTGAGGAGATGTGAGAGTAAGAGATGTTGTATGAGATGTAAGGCCTCTGATTCCACTCTGGTTAATGAAGAGATGGAAGACGACCCCACCCACCCGAGAGACGTGAGCAATCCTCCACACCAGGTGACGGCGAATACGATCCTTGTACATATACACAACATCTCCAGCTGTTAGGAGGCAGATTGCATGATGATTATGTAGGTTGCTCAGGATAGAGGAGAAGATATGGTTGTGTCTAACATGTGTATGTTGTTATAGGGTTGAATTGTGTTGCTTGGAAGTCTGGTGATAGGAAACAAGTGAGATTTAGGAAGATATATAGGAAGACATTCCGTGCCTGCACTGTTGAGATGAACCAGGTCACTGCTGCCTAGATGCTGCTGCTGCAGAGGTCTATATTAAGAGAGGAAATGTGTTCCGTGCGAGAAACAAGACTGAGTGTTGGAGTGAGGGGGACTGGGAGATTGAGATGATGTAGTGTGAGGCCGTTGATGTTACAGTAAACAATGTCAAAGGCTGAGGAAAGATCATTTATGTAGAGGAGTCTGGGATGATGTAGTGTACTGACGATGGTGTTAGGTTCACAGGTGCCATATTGTGGTGTACCTTGGATAGCTCGATGACAAAAGGCCTGAGGGTCCATAATGAGGTTATCAGCTGGAGGAAAATAACAGTGTCATGGCAGTACATGGGAAGAATTGATATGAGGAGACCTGATGGTCTGTGGCGAAGTTATCCACTGATGGACATCAGTAGAATCCTACATATCTGATCTGTATAGATGGAGACAGAATGATAAAGCAGAAGGCTCCTCCCTACCCACCCACCACGATAGATAGAGACAGTAAAGCAGTGGGCTCCTGCCTCCCCACCCACCGTCATAGCTGGAGACTGGATAGTTTATAAAGATTCGCGTTCCTGTCCACCCACCATTGCAGACAGAGACTGGATAGTAGAGCAGTGTGCTCCACTCCACCCAGCAGTATCAATAGAGACAGGATGATAAAGCTGAAGGGTGTGTGGCGGCAGTACACACACATCTTACATAAGCTGTCTGACGGTGACCTGACGTGATGACGAAATCAGTCACAGCTCCGCCTCACCTGGGAACCACAACTGGTCCTCCGTAATTCATTACGCCACAGACAATAACCTCGCGTGACCTTTCAAGTCGTAGCCCGTTGACCTGGACAGGTAGACGACACAAACGTTCACAACGGGAGGTCTAGCCACTTAAGACCCCCGCCAGTCACCAGTGCACCTCAGCGGTCGTGCCCATATAATTAACGCCATCGGCAGCCAACTTGCCTCAGGTCACAAGGGCCTCACTGGCGCCTAAACTTGTCTATGCCGTGTGACTTCCGGAGCTCGCTGGGTTCTCCACCGTCAGTAGCAGCGCTCCGTGTGACTCCGAGTCCTCCTTTCACCGACAAGGGCACCGTGGGACATCGGCAACACCTTCGCCTACGTTATAGCCTGTAGGTTCTCAGCTACACTTCTCCGTTTGCAGCAAAACCCGGCAACCATCGCGTATGATTCAAACCCTGGAACCCCAGTTGCTTCCCGTCTACAGCAGCAGCAGCAGTAGGAGGAGGGCTTCGAGAGCCGGGGACCTCCTCCTCTTCCCTTCTTCTGCACAACTTGAGAGCCTGGTCACTCTCCTGTGACTCCACCAGGAGACCAAGGCAGTGTGACCCTTACCCACTGTTACCACAGCTCCTTTCCACCCACCACTGTTGTGTTGGAGGCAGGATAGTAAAGCAGAGGATAGCAATTGAGGAAAATAAAAGTTGGGAGAAGTGAAAGAAAGGAGAAGAAAACGAGGGAGATAAGAAGAGGGTTACTGCGGCTCAGCTGAAAAAAGTTTTGAATTTTAATTTTCCAGTGAGTGAGGGAACTCTGCGTGGTGGAGGAGGAGGGGAACCATGGAATGTGTTGGTGCTTCAGCACCTCTGTGTCGGCTGAGTCATCTCTGCTTCACTCACCTCCTCGCGTCCTCGTTACTGGGACATTCCCAAAATGGACACGCGTCCTCATATCTCCGTGTGTGATGTCCCTACCACCGTCGCTGCTACCACTAAGACCATTACTACCACTGTCATTCAGAATTGTCATCACCGTTACTACCACTGGAACCACCCGACCACCACCACTACCACTGTAACACGTCACACCTGCCTTCACTGAAGCGCTAGTAACGCTGCCACCACCACCACCTCCACCATCACCACCACCACCACCACCACCTCCACCTCCACCTCCACCACCATCACCTGAACCACCGTCACCAGGAGGTCGGCCAGTACTATAAACTGCCACCACCATCATCTTCACCATCACCACACTCATCGTCATCGTCTCTAACTTCGTCAGAAACTCATTAAACTTCGGCTCGTGGGTCCTTAATTCAGGGGAGTATATACTGCTGGAGGGGACTGGAGCCTGGCGAGGGCCCTTACTACCCCCGTCTCACGTCCTGCCACACACACACACACACACACACACACACACACACACGCCAGGTTCCACAGATCGTCTACAATTTGGAAATGGCGAAGCCCTACCTCCTATGTCGCCCACTGCCTCGTCAGGTTCCTGAACTTGACTTTCCCCGTCTTAGAGAGACACAAGACCTTTGTGGCTCTAACCTTCGCTGACTTCACCAAAGAGTTCTTTTTGGTGAACGTAAACACAATCACCAACAAGGCCATCAGTTCTGGGTAGTGGAGCATTGTCTTCCCACGACCTGCAGGCTTCCTCGGAGAGCGTCGTCAGGCTGTACGCTTCCCAGGGGGCCATCTCCACCTTCCAGTCCCTCGCCTGTGGCGTCCCACAGGACAGAGAGATGGGAGACCCTTGCTCTTCCTCAGCCTCATACTCGGTTCCCTGACGGATGCACCGGCCACAGGGAAGTACACTGGCGACTCTGTCAGCGTTGACAGCAGCAGCCCCTCCTAACTACATCGTCGTCACGTTCACCAGCCTCGTCTCCCACCATGCCCTACCCTCTCTCTACTGACTCGCTAAACCCCAGCCTCCTCCAGGCTATTCCATCCACCAGGTTTCTCGGTGTCACTCTGGACGATAAACTGAGCTGGGAAGGAACACATCAGCACCGTCGCCTGATCCTCCAGCTGTCATCTCCACGCTCATCTTAGACTCGGGAAACTTGGACTCCTTACATCTGAACTCAAGAACGTCTGACCAACTTTTATTCTTCCTCACCTCGCCGATGCCTCCCCGCCTGGGCCTCCTCCCTACCCATCAGACACGAGTGGCGACTGGAAAAGATGTAGAGGCAAGTATGATCACCCTTGGTCCCTCTTATACCACTTGTAAAAAGGACGCTTAAGACTACGGTTCTCCAGCTCTGCAACCGTCACCCGGACCGTAATGACGCTCTGAGAAATAGCTACCAACCTCGCCCGCGTCACCTCCTGCCACCAGTGATCCCTCGTCCGCGAGTTGCTGTTTTCGGCACCACAATCACATCGTGCCTATCCAGGCTAGAACACACACGCCCGCCCCTCTTTCTGTACACTCTGTCTCTTCCCTCTTATTTATATAGCCCCCCCCCCCCCCCATCTGTATTTTGTGTATTTTCTGTTTTCTGTCATTATCATTATAATTATTATTATTGATATTGTTATCATCATTTTTATAATATTATTGTTGCTATCGTTATACAGATAGAACACACACACACACACACACACACACACACACGTCGGAACCAGCACCCATTATAACACGGTAATTCCCTATACCATATCAGGGAAGGTCACCACAGTCTGTGAAACAAAATTATTATTATTGTTGAATTGTTTATTGTGCATGTCCTTGTGGCTCCATGTGAGGGTTGGTGGCGGAGGGACCAGGCCTCTGGCGCACCAACACTTACATTTATGGCTGAATGGGACGGTATAGACCCAGCCTGATACTGACCCCACCTCCAGCAGGTGCTTATGAAGCCTGACTTTAAATTCGTTAGCGTCATTGATACGTATTACACGTGGTGGTTGACTCATTCATGTACAGTTTTATGTGAAGAAATTTTGCCACCTTTGTCGTCTGAACGATCGTGTAAGTTCAGTAATGTTTTGTTTATGAAGAGGACTAAGTTGTACTTGACATCTTCTTCACCTGTTTAAATCCTATATGACTGTGTCAGACCCTCCGCCCACCTTCCCCCATGTTATCTTCCTCTTCTTGTAAACTTTCCTTGTAGCTTGTGGTTCATAACCTGATAAACAAGCTTGATGGATCTACGTTGGACATATTCCAAATGATCATTATCACTTGTAGTACGGTAGCACAGGTGGTGGTGGTGGTGGTACATAGTGTTCAAGGTATTTTAACCCCATCTTGGCCATCCCTGGATATGCACGTTGTATGTATAGCGGGGAAAACGTTTGAAGACGATCCGGTGATATCCATATAGTTAACTCAGGTGATGACATTAAAGAAAGAAGAGGTAAATATGACGTATATATGTCGTGGGTGTTGGACCGACAACGCTCAAAATGACCCAGACTTTCACATAGGAATAATGTGGGAAGGGGCGTCGGGGGCATCACAGACGGGGGCTGCACGGGGGACATACCGTGTGTGTGTGAGAGAGACAGGAGGAGGGAGGAGGCGGAGGGGAGTGAAGAACACAGGTGTTGTTGGTGTTGTGGTAGTTGGGTCCCGGGTTGTGGGCCGTGATGCCCCCAACACACACACACACACACACACACACACAGTCTACCAACCTGGTTCCTCTCTCGCTCGATCCCAGTCTGAGCCAACTGCATTTGATTTTGATATTGACAACATCATCGAGTGTTTTCCAAACTTAAGAAACTATGACAGGTCTTCGTTACCCCCCCCCCCCCCCTTCACACAGATTAATCTTCGCAAAAATGAAAAGTTGATGCACAGTTTTCCATAAACTATTTTTCACTATTTTTTTCCTAGATAGTAAAGACATTAGTTTGTGTGAGTTTTGATTAAATGAAAGAGAAATATTTAAACTGGTACGCGTGACCTGTATAGACGCTGCACAACACAGTATTTGTGACGTGTGACGTGTGAGCTTGTGTTGGCGTTACTGACCTTCACGCGTGCATGGCCCGTTTGGGGTCAAATCCGCTTAGGTTCGAATCCTGGTCGTGGCACCCGGTCCACAGTCCACCCACCTGTTCATCCTCTCACAGGGGCCGGTCGATGGCATTGGTATCTGGCATAGGCTAGGGTTTGTGTGTGGGCAGGTGTGTATACATACATGTGAGTAAAGACATGGTACATATATACAAGGTAAAGCGACAGGGCAACACCCGTGTAAAACTCTATCCCCGAAGCGCACGAAAATGAAATCACAATTCCCTTGATTATATCTGAGCCGTGGATATTACACGACCGGAAGCTCGTTTTCTATTGCCAGCCGCAGAGGGAATACTTCGCCATCATGTCACCAGTTGACCTCGTCTGACTATGATGTGGTACTCCTTCCTAACACGCAACCATAACTTAACGAAGATTTTATGGCGTGTGAGTTGGTCTTGTTCATAAGTTGTCACCCCGAAAAAAGTTTTTAGCGGGATATAATGAAGAAATTGTTGTGGCCAGGGAATTATAAATCGCAGAGGAAATTTGGTTATTGTGTTGTATGCTTGTTATACTACTGTGGTTATAGGATTAGTAGGTTGTCTTGGTTACTCTCTGCTTTGATTAATACTTTGTTATATATATATATATATATATATATATATATATATATATATATATATATATATATATAATATATTTTTTTTTCATACTATTCGCCATTTCCCGCGTTAGCGAGGTAGCGTTAAGAACAGAGGACTGGGCCTTAGAGGGAATATCCTCACCTGGCCCCCTTCTCTATTCCTTCTTTTTGGGAAAAAAAAAACAAAAAACGAGAGGGGAGGATTTCCAGCCCCCCGCTCCCTTCCCTTTTAGTCGCCTTCTACGACACGCAGGGAATACGTGGGAAGTATTCTTTCTCCCCTATCCCCAGGGATAATATATCTATATATATATATATATATATATATATATATATATATATCCTTCCTTCTTTTGGAAAATAAAAAAAAAAAAAAAAAAAACGAGAGGGGAGGATTTCCAGCCCCCCGCTCCCTTCCCTTTTAGTCGCCTTCTACGACACGCAGGGAATACGTGGGAAGTATTCTTTTATTAATTTTCCAAAAGAAGGAACAGAGAAGAGGTCCAGGTGAGGATATTCCCTCAAAGGCCCAGTCCTTTGTTCTTAACGCTACCTTGCTATCGCGGGAAATAGCGAATAGTATAAAATATATATATATATATATATATATATATATATATATATATATATATATATATATATATATATATATATATATATATAAATGCTAACCCCCATTAAGCTGTAAAGTATAAATAAACTTATCGTAATAATGATTAATATAATCTTATAATTACTGTAATCGCTTTAATCCCACGAAATGAATTATATATCTCTTTCCTCAACTGAATCATCTAAGGGATTTACACAAGTATTTAAAGATTGATCAACCTTGTCTGTCTCACAATCTCCCCAAAACATTAGCACAAGTTCGTGTCAAACTCTTTTATTTTTACCTGCATTTTTTTTTTTTTTTAATTCTGTAGGACAGACCTTGCTTAATTATTGCAATCGTCTTTACTATCTTACCAAATATCAAACTTGATTTCATTTGGAACTGGTCGCCTGTCTCATAATGAACTGATTCTGTACAACAGCTGCGTTCAAGTGTATGAGAATTTGATCAATTTGTTATTGAAATTGATACCCAAATGAAGCGCTACGTTCTCTGAGACACAATGTGTTCTCACATACCACGCCATTTGGTAAACAAGTAATTATCCAAGACAATCACTTGTTTACCAAATGGCGTCATAGCTACGTCTCTTCGTTGTATATCAACTGACTTATATTTCTTTCTTGTATCTCCCCTGATGATGTGATTATTACACGAAGGTGCACCTGGGAACTTATCGTGTTTCATTTTCCCTGTGGACTCCTAGGAATATACTTGATCAAGCGCAAAATTGTAATCCTTTCCAATATCAATATATATATATATATATATATATATATATATATATATATATATATATATATATATATATATATATATATATATAATGTCTTGGTCTTGAATGATAGTAATTTTATCTACCTTTATATACTTCGCTGACTATGGAGATGTGTGTGTGTGTGTGTTGGGGGCTCTCAGTCCGCCCTGGTGTCAGCCTGGCTCTCGTACCTCCGTATATTTGTCTGGCTGTCTGTTCAAGTGTCTGGTTGTTTGTCGGGTCTGTTAATGGATAGAGAGCATCACTAGATCAACAGATATCATGTTAATGGATAGAGAGCATCACTAGATCAGCAGATATCAGCTCGGGATTTAGCAGATATATCCGATTATCGCGGAGTTAATGCTGCAAAAACAAGAAAGTCTAACTTTACAACGAGCTTTGAATTATAATTTTTCATTAATAATTCAGGAGTATTATGAGTGTTCTATTTAACATTTATGGATGATGGTAAACTGAATTATTATATTATAATGCTTTTTGCTGTAAGCTACTGTTTGCGCATGCGCAGCATCAGACTACGCATGCGCACTTCGAGAGATATACATCAGTCGGAGGGATATGGCTAGCCAGTATTCCAGTTTGCTCGTTCAATCCGTTCGAAATATCGTCCAATATCATTCATGGAATCCCTTGCTGGGTTAGACGGGAAGACTGGAGCTCCCTGGAAAGCCTAGCTCCCTCGCTGCTCAGGGGTCAAGGGGTTTAAACTGTTTATCTTAAAACTTTACCTACACTTCGCCACCTACTTAGTTGTGGATTAGTCCATTTACTAAATTTTATAGGAGGAAGATTGCCCCAGTCGAGATTCTTACTTTCCTTTGGTTTGAAGTTAAGGCAAAAAAGCAGTGTAATTTCTGCTATAGCACTTTTGTCAGATGTTCCCGTGAAATTTATTAATAATTACGCACATTAGACTAAATATTTGTAGGACTCCAGTAGTTCGGTACATGGCGATATATGGCGCTGGGAAGCTGCGGTGGAGTTTTCGTAGGCGCGAGGCAATTGTATCTTTATTAACGAAACAAAAACCACTGGATTTGTTTTGGTCAAAAGCATTCTGTCCCACGTGCGGACGTCACTTTAAAGTAGAGTTGGGATACGTTGGGCTAGGCTTGGTTAGGTTACTTGGTTTGGGATTGCATTTCTTGTTGCATTCTGACCTTTACTAGGCTACGGTAGGTTAGGTTAGGCTAGGATTATATTTCTTGTTGCATTCTGACCTTAACTAAGGTACGGTGGGTTGGGTTTGCATCTTGGTTTGGGGTTACCTCTCTTTTTTATGTGTGTGTGTTTATTTGTTGTATTTCACATGGAAACAGTATCACTGATATTGAAATAACCGTATCTCACGTGGAAACAGTATCACTATTATTGATACAACTTGTATGATCCAGCAGGATGTAACCTAACATCCTCGAAAGTCATCATTGCAGGCGGGGGAACATTTCCGTTCACCATAACGGCTCCAACTGATATAATTTCCGCCGATCTGAGGCTTCGGTCTCGCCTGGGCCAGTTGTGGAGGAAGGAACGTGTACATGTTGCTCTCCCGGCACACGTCATGCCCCTACCCGGGCCTGTGTTTTGTACGAGTTTTGATGATTGTAACTTTTTCTCTTGTTAAGGAAAAAGTCAGGATATCTAGAAATAGTGGTGCATGGGAAATACAAAATATTGATCCCTCTGAAAATTGTACAAGATGTGTTTCATTTTGTAAGCCACTGGGACTGGAGAAAACTTATTTAAAAAAAAAAAAAAAAGATAAATCCTGGATCGAACAGATCTGAAACCGTCTGGCTCCATTCGTCCTTTTCCCTCGGGTTTGTACAAAGCTGAACAAAATGTTAAGTCGACGCCACAATGGGTTACCGATTACGTTTTAAGATTTAAGAAAATTTCACTTTTTTCTCAGTTGATTATATGCCCTGAATCGTTTGCCTTGCTTGATTTTTGTTTATGTGTGTGTGATGTGGGGAGGGGATGTGTTTAAAGGTATTTCGTACTAATACTTTTTAAAGGATTTATAGTAAAATTTTTTGGCAAGTGGCACCGAGCCTGGCTCGGTGACCTATTGAGCTGTTGCTACCCGTTAAATCCAACAGCATAAAATATATCGTTTTTAATTCTTTCAGTTCTGATGTCCTTTTATTTTTCTGGTGATATATATATATATATATATATATATATATATATATATATATATATTAGAGTATATTTGACTTGTATGCATAGCCAACACCCAACCTGTGGACTGCAGTGACAGTGAAAAATCAGAAATGAATTTTCGGTGATTTCCACAAATAAAGATTTTCAGTTGCATGTTTATAAACCATTACCTCTGAAGAGAAAAAGTTTTATGAGTTTGATATGAAGGTAATACATTACATTGGTCTGAATTTGTACCAAATAATCACAGGAGTTTTGTCAGTTTTTATCTGTTGTCTGAGACAGCACTGGCAACTGAGGCCTTAATCAAGGCCATCCCATAAACGATATATATATATATATATATATATATATATATATATATATATATATATATATATATATATATATATATATATATATATATGCAGGAGGGTGAAAGGAGGTCAAGGAATAGAGTGAATTGGATCGATGTGGTATACCGGGGTTGACATGCTGTCAGTGGGTTGAATCAGGGCATGTGAAGCGTCTGGGGTAAACCATGGAAAGCTATGTAGGTATGTATATTTGCGTGTGTGGACGTATGTATATACATGTGTATGGGGGTGGGTTGGGCCATTTCTTTCGTCTGTTTCTTTGCGCTACCTCGCAAACGCGGGAGACAGCGACAAAGCAAAAAAAAAAAAAAAAAATATATATATATATATATATATATATATATATATATATATATATATATTCCTATGAGTCCACGGGGAATATGAAACACGAAAAGTTCCCAAGTGCACTTTCGTGTAATAATCACATCATCAGGGGAGACACAAGAGAGAAATATATAATGTGATTATTACACGAAAGTGCACTTGGAAACTTTTCGTGTTTCATTTTCCCCGTGGACTCATAGGAATATCTTGATCACGCGCAAAATTGTGATCCTTTCCAATATATATATATATATATATATATATATATATATATATATATATATATATATATATATATATATATATATATATTTATATATATATTTTCCCTGGGGATAGGGGAGAAAGAATACTTCCCACGTATTCCCTGCGTGTCGTAGAAGGCGACTAAAAGGGAAGGGAGCGGGGGGCTGGAAATCCTCCCCTCTCGTTTTTTTTAATTTTCCAAAAGAAGGAACAGAGAAGGGGGCCAGGTGAGGATATTCCCTCAAAGGCCCAGTCCTCTGTTCTTAACGCTACCTCGCTATCGCGGGAAATGGCGAATAGTATGAAAAATATATATATATATATATATATATATATATATATATATATATATATATATATATATATATATATATATCCTAGCCTAAGCCAGGTACCTATTTTATTGACCAGTACCTAGAGGTGGATGAACAGCTGGGTTGCCTGTGGACCGACTGCCGCATCCAGGATTCGAACTTAATTGCTCGACCCCTGGGCGGCTCGTGAATGCTTCACAGTCAGGAGCGCTAACCTCTACACCACGGAAGCCCAGTAAGGTATTACATGTATACACAGAGACTGTGGTGGTTACTGCCAATTGTGGTAGTAATGGTGCGTGTATGATGACGCTTCATGATGCTTATACCAACATTAGTCCATGGTCTCTCTCTCTCTCTCTCTCTCTCTCTCTCTCTCTCTCTCTCTCTCTCTCTCGCTCTAGGTGGTAGTGCAATACGGTCAAAAATGTCTTTATTATTATTATTATTATTATTATTTGCCGTTTTTCCTGGTGCGTCAGGAATGAGCTGATGATAAGGAAAGCCAGAGACATGGCACATGGCGCTTTGATGAGCAGCTGGTTCGTGTTAAGGGGGTGGCTACCGCGTGCACCCTCCCACCACCTGACAGATGGCTCGGGGTTGGGGCGCCTGGTCCATATGCAAGATGGCTCCCTCCTCTCCTCTTCCTACCGCCACCACCCCGTCCCTCCCACGGCCCACACCCTATTTCCTCCCAATCCCAGTGTCAAGACGGGGCAACACTGGTTTAAACTCTCTGCCCGTCGTACACACACACACACACACACACACACACACACACACACACACACACACACACACACACACACGTGTTCTATTCGTAATGGTTCGTCCATGTAGACACTTTTAGAGATATTTCATGTGTTTCTTCGTGCCAGACGGCTGGCCAAAATGGTTTTTTCGTGTGCTCACACCAGGAGAGGAGGATACGAGCCTTGCATGATGATGTGGAGCCCAAAACATCTCACTGGAACAGCTTCTTCATCTTGTGGGATTTGACCGTCAAACCATCTCTTTCCCTGTGCGATTTGACGCGTTCCCCACCCCCCCACATATAATATGGAAGGCTATTTAAACGCCGTATTTTTCTTCGATCGTTAAAATTATCATCAGAGAAGGGTTCACACCACTACTGGTCCTCCCCCTGTAGCAGTAACGCCCTTGAGATAATCTCGTAAGAGTGTGAAGGAAAAAAAAATGATTATCGTAATATGCAAATGGTTTTATCGCGTCAGGTTAAAGAATGCAAATAAATAACTTTGCGATTCATAGACTGGCGTCTGGTGTAGCGCCATCTTCTATACATTTTTATTCATTTCATTTTTCATTTGTTGGAAATTTGATTACTCATTTAGATTCATATGTTGATAATTTTTTTGTCCGATGTGAAAGTGTAGAGACTTTTTCCCCGCAAAGAAAAAAAATAAAAACGAATCGCATACCCATTGTTTATTCTGTATAATCACCTCTTTACATTTTCGTTAACTTTAGAATCGACCAGTATAGAAAACTGCCGTTGCTTTGCTGCTCTTATACTTTTGGGCGTTTGTTGGTATGTTTTAGAACTAATCCAGATTTTTTTTTCTTTTTTTTTAGCACGGAATATTGTAGCTAGTTAACAGTCTGCGAAAACGGAATGTTGGTTCCCAGTATTGATGATGATGAGGTTATATATGTATATGGTGTTTGCATCAACCTGAGGTCGAAAGAATTCATTTATTGTGTTTATTTCTACTGTCCGTTATTTTGCTCTATGTCCCCCAGATTCATCATTTTGCTGGGATTAAAAGATATTTCTGCCCCTGGTTTACTTAATCTGATTTAATACATAGGCTCACCAGCGGAGGCAACCTCATCTCGATTGCTCCGTTTTCTTTAAAATGAGAAAACGTTGAATATTCGAATAATCTCGTGGGAAATCAAACGTTGGTGTCTGGCACCTTCGTGGTGTATATAGATTTCATTGCTGGTTTGTATAAGACGACCTTCAACGTTGCCCAGAAATAACTGTATTGTGATGATCAGAATGGAGTCATTCATCCATGCTGATAGCCGAAGGCCGGGCTATACATATGGTGAGAACATGTACTGTCTTGAGAAGTATTGTAAACACCTGATGAGGGTTGTTCACTATTGTAAGACTGGTCGTTCTAAATACACCCATGGAAATTTAAGATATCTTTTCACTCCAAATATCATCGTATGATTTCATGTCTTAAATGGCCCACGTCTCTCTTCAGTAACAGATTTCAGCATCTTGCACGACTACAGGAGCTGATTTCTGTAGGTTTAAGGAATATTCTTCCTTGTTTGATGGTTGATTTATTGTATGCCAGAATTCTAAACTTTTACTTGCTGGTGTTTTTGTTGATCTTTCTGTATATTGTGAGTCAGTTCCGTGAACACGTCCAGGGCTGGAATGATATGACCTTAACATTTTCTTTGGGTTGTGATATAGTGCCTTCCTCCGCTGGGACGGCAAGGGTGTGTGTGTGTGTGTGTGTGTGAGTGTGTGTGTGTGTGTTCTAGGTGCGTTATAAAGTGTGTGCAAGGTGATGTCATTGTCTTGGAGGTGGGAAGGGGGGGGGGGGGAGTGTATAGGTGTGTTTAAAAGGCATGATAATCCCGACAGTGTTGTGCTGGTGCAAGTGTTTGGCCTTGAATGCATGAGAGAGGAAGAGAGTGGACGCGCTGCAAATGAATTGCCTGAGGAGGAGGAGGAGGAGGAGGAGGAGTGGCGTGAGGCGGGTTGACCGTGTGCATGAAATGAAAGTGTGAGGTGGGGTTGTCGTGAGCGGCTAATTAAGGGTGTCGGTCAGGACGTGTTCCTCATGTTCGGGGCAAATGGAGAAGATGAGCGAGGAAAGACTAGGATGATCTTGGTGTCAGAGGTGGAAGGAGGAGAGGGGTGAGGGAGACCAGGAAGGGACTGGGAGCATGGAGTGATGGAGGTCGGATGTGAGAGGCGTGATTTGAATAGAACGAATTGGATCGGTGTGCCATACGGGAGGCAACATGTTGTTGGTATCTTGAACTAGGGCCTATGAAGTGATCAGGGGAAATCATAGGATGGGTTGTGGGGCTTGATTGTGGATAGTGGCCTGTGGTGTCGGTACATTATGCATGACAAGTGGATCCCTGCGAATCAGGCCGTTATTCGTTAGTTCTGACGCTACCTCGCCAAAATGGAAAAGCCATATATATATATATATATATATATATATATATATATATATATATATATATATATATATGTATTGCTATAAGTCCACGGGGAAAATGAAACACGTATATATTGGTGTGTGTGCGTGTTCAGTGTGGCTCGCATTACTTCGTCAGGCACATGTGGGTGTTGGCTCAGGGATGAAGACCCAGCCAAGTGCGTGAGATCACCTCAGGAACTTTCCCCTGTTAGATTCACCGTTTGATCCAGACTAAGGACACGGCGGGAGGAAACCCCCCCTGGCGTGTGTGTGTGTGTGTTGCCTCCGTGAGACATGGTGAAAACACTGTCGTCTGCCTTTGTGTCGTGTCCAGTTGCTGCTGGAATCATATATTAAACGTTTGGCTTTGTTTGTGAGGCAAACTGATCGTCTTTTTACCATCAATGATGACTTATGAGCTGGGTGATAATTTGGCACCTGATAATGATTGGAAAATTATTTCTATAATTGATTTTTTTTTTAGAGAGGGAATGAAGTGGTTGAAGTTATCAGCAAGCCATAAGTCGAAACAGTTTCACAGGAACGATTATCCTTGGGAACAGATTGGCTCTAATTAACCAGTGTTAATTGTATTACCATAATTAACCAGGGTTAATTATATTTCCATAATTAACCAGTGTTAATTTTATTACCATAATTAACCAGTGTTAATTATATTTCCATAATTAACCAGTGTTAATATATTACCATAATTAACCAGTGTTAATTGTATTATAATTAACCAGTGTTAATTGTATTTCCATAAATAACCAGTGTTAATTATATTACCATAATTAACCAGTGTTAATTACATTACCCGTGCAAGTGTGAGCAGATATATCAAGTGTTATCGTCGTGTGCAGTGTTTGTGATTGTGTATAACCATGTTCAGGTGGAGACCTGGTAATAAGTTCTCGGTTGGACACATCACCTGTACCATGATTTTCATTTTCATCTCCGTAATTAATACTATTTCATCATGATTTTTTTTTCCTCATGTCATTAATCATTATATCAAGTAAATATTTTAGAATCATTATTTCGTGAGTTATGAATGTTTCCGTATCTGTTTATTTTACTACATACTTGTTGTTGATATTATTTATTTTTGATATTTATGTGATTATTCATTTATATAACCGTGGCCGACATGGCACTTACAAGAAGGTAATGCCCGTCTCATAGCCATGTAGGCTGGAAGGTGAAGTGAAGAGTAACGAGAATAGTTTATTGTAGAAATTATTATGAGTATCATCATGTGGTGTGTGTGTGGTAGTACAGACTCTGACTCCTAAACGAGGTGGTTTGGTGTGACGTCACGAGCAGGCTCGTTAACAGGCAGGTCGTGTCAGGCTGCCGCCCGGTAGTGCGGCTATTAGGGAAGCCTCAAGTGTGTACCTCCTCTCTCTCTCTCTCTCTCTCTCTCTCTCTCTCTCTCTCTCTCTCTCTCTCTCTCTCTCTCTCTCTCTCAGGTTCGAATCCCGAACCCTGCTGCCTTCCTCACACCGACCTACTGTATTATATCATCTGTAGGAATCAACTACCAACCCCCCCCCCCCCCCCCCCAACCTCTGAACCTGTATCCTGTCGTCTGTGTAATGAGATATGCAGTATTGACTGGTTACAAAATTGGAGTGGGTACAGAGAGGAGGAGGAGGTTCTAATACAGTAGATTTATGTAGCGGATCGTGTGTTACAGAGAGCACTGGGACGGCAGGGTGAGTTACAGAGTGACAGGGTCTGGTCGACTGTTGGTATGGAGAGAGAGAGAGAGAGAGAGAGAGAGAGAGAGAGAGAGAGAGAGAGAGAGAGAGAGAGAGAGAGAGAGAGTGGAGATGATGACTGTGAGATTGATTGGTTGACTGGAGTGATTGATCGTCGCCGGGAGCTCAGACTGAATAGAAAGCAGAAGTACGAAATCATGACCCATAACAAGAGCACGGAGTTGGCGCTCTTTGACATGAGGGGGAAACGGAGAAAGGAAGCAGCTGGTGTGGAGTGCTCTTAGACGTGTTTATGTTCCCAAGGGAATGTAGTTTTCATATATACAGAGAAGGAACGAGTACACAGCCGGGAAAATTAGAGAAAATGTCCCATTCCAGAGACAGTATCCTTTTACCATTATGTTTTGACTGTAGTATTGATCACCTGTATTTGCATGTTGTCGCGTTTACTGGCAGTCACCAGTTGAAAGGTCAAGAGGCCAGAATTCGTACCACACGAGCAAAATAAACAAAGTTTAAAACATTGTCTGCTGGGAGAAATTTATTTTGGAGTTTAATGCATAAATAAACAGAGAATAGAAAATAGTGGTTTATATATATATATATATATATATATATATATATATATATATATATATATATATATATATATATATATATATATATATATATATTGGAGGTGACTCTTACAGAAAACCGGATAATATATATATATATATATATATATATATATATATATATATATATATATATATATATATATATATATATATATGTGTGTGTGTGTGTGTGTGTGTGTGTGTGTACATATTATACATGACAGCTAGAGACTGAGTGTGGACGAATGTGGCCTTTGTTGTCTTTTCCTAGCGCTACCTCGCGCACATGCGGGGGGGAGGGGGTTGTTATTTCATGTGTGGCGAGGTGGCGATGGGATTGAATAAAGGCAGACAGCATAAATTATGTACATTTGTATATATGTATATCTCTCTGTGTGTATATATATATGTATACGTTGAGATGTATAGGTATGTATATTTGCGTGTGTGAACGTGTATGTATATACATATGTATGTGGGTGGGTTGGGCCATTCTTTCGTCTGTTTCCTTGCGCTACCTCTCTAACGCGGGAGACAGCGACAAATATATATATATATATATATATATATATATATATATATATATATATATATATATATATATATATATATATATATGTGTGTGTGTGTGTGTAAGGACTGTATTCTAGGTTGTATACGAAGAGGCGTCAAATTATACAGTGAAAACGCTTTATAGAGAACTTCATCGCACAAGTTTCGACCTTTGTACATTAATTCCTTGATCTTTGTATGTTGCAGGTAAGAACGAGAGAGAGAGAGAGAGAGATGGCAAGACGGCACTGGTTCTCCTCCCAGGTGAGTACAGTCAGGTAGTCACGAGGTGTGGTGATGGGGAAGACGTGGTCACTGTGACCATGGCATTATGGTCTTCGTTGGGTGATGTGTGTTTCCCGTGGACAGACACAGGCCCGAGTCATGACTCCACAGTGTTCAGGATGAGACGGGAAGGTGAGGGTAGGTCATGCGTGATTCTGTCTATATCTTACCTTCCACTCCGTCTGTACCGTCCATATAACAGTGGGGTTCAGGGCCATTCACCCACTCTTGTCACGTGCACACGTCCTCCGAGTACTCGTGTCTCGGTCTCTCGAGACAGAGGGGTCTCGGCACAGCTTCGAAAAGGCGTTCGAAAAAGCCGTGTTGTCCAGGATTGTCGTCTTCGTGTGTTGGGTTGGCTGGGGGAGTAGACCACGCGACACAGGGCCACGCGCGGACGTGGAGGATCTCGTATATGGACACAGATGACGCATCCACATGGGCACCTGAGGACCTGACCAGGAGGGCCTGACCTGAGAGACATGACCTGACATTATTGACCCATGAGCTTCAGGAGCTGGTTGAATAGGTGGTTAATGTGTGACCTGATTTAGAGACCTGTCGTGGAGGCTCTACATAATGGAATGACCTGCGATTTGACCACGGGACTTTAAGGAACGTAAGTGACCTGGTTTTGTAACCTGACCTGAATACTAGACTTGGGACCTGACTTAAGGGCTTGACCCGAGGGCTTATATGTAGACCACGTCAGAGAACCCGTCTTGTGAACTGACATATGAGGATGTTTCGTAGGGGACCATACACACACACACACACACACACACACACACACACACACACACACACACACACACACACACACGAGATAAGGCCCCTTGGGTTACAAACAAGGTATCACATGATTACTGTGTGAGCGTTGGCAACTCAAGCGTGGGCCATTTTGACAACTGTTTCTTTCCCCTACACGTCGTAGCTTTGGAATTCTGTACCCTCTCATGTCTTTCCCAGTAACTAAGACCTGGTAAATTAGAAATAGAATTACTTCCACTAATATTCGTAAATACTTTCCCTCGTCTCTTCTTTTTTTCCCATTCATTAACCTCTTTATATTTCAATTAAGGCCCGGCCTTGATGTGGCCCACTGTTCGTGACTGGAGCCTCCAACGTGGAAAAAAGAAAATGATTATAAATAGATGATTACATACGGCGTAGTATGGCCTCCTGGCTAGGCTGGGGCGTTGTCACTCGCCGTTCATAAGCCACCATGGGTGTAGGAGCTTCTCGTAGTGGCGTGTGTGTTGCTGTAGTTAGATGTATCTTGTAGCTGAGTATGTCGCATTGTAGTCGGTTATATATCGTTGTAGCAGGATGTATCTCTTGCAACAGGACATGTCTTGCTGTAGTTGAATGTATCTTGCTGTAGTGGCATGGATCTCGTAGCAGGATGTATTTTGTTGTAGACAGTTCTTGCATGGCCTGAATTTCTAAAAAGTGATATATATATATATATATATATATATATATATATATATATATATATATATATATATATATATATATATATATATATATAACGGTTGTTAGGGAGGTGAATGCAAGAGTTTTGGAAAGAGGAGCAAGTATGAAGTCTCTTGGGGATGAGAGAGCTTGGGAAGTGAGTCAGTTGTTGTTCGCTGATGATGCAACGCTGGTGGCTGATTCATGTGAGAAACTGCAGAAGCTGGTGACTGAGTTTGGTAAAGTGTGTGAAAGAAGAAAGTTAAGAGTAAATGTGAATAAGAGCAAGGTTATTAGGTACAGTAGGGTTGAGGGTCAAGTCAATTGGGAGGTAAGTTTGAATGGAGAAAAATTGGAGGAAGTAAAGTGTTTTAGATATCTGGGAGTGGATCTGGCAGCGGATGGAACCATGGAAGCGGAAGTGTATCATAGGGTGGGGGAGGAGGCGAAAATCCTGGGAGCCTTGAAGAATGTGTGGAAGTCGAGAACATTATCTCGGAAAGCAAAAATGGGTATGTTTGAAGGAATAGTGGTTCCAACAATGTTGTATGGTTGCGAGGCGTGGGCTATGGATAGAGTTGTGCGCAGGAGGATGGATGTGCTGGAAATGAGATGTTTGAGAACAATGTGTGGTGTGAGGTGGTTTGATCGAGTAAGTAACGTAAGGGTAAGAGAGATGTGTGGAAATAAAAAGAGCGTGGTTGAAAGAGCAGAAGAGGGCGTTTTGAAATGGTTTAGGCACATGGAGAGAATGAGTGAGGAAAGATTGACCAAGAGGATATATGTGTCGGAGGTGGAGGGAACGAGGAGAAGTGGGAGACCAAATTGGAGGTGGAAAGATGGAGTGAAAAAGATTTTGTGTGATCGGGGCCTGAACATGCAGGAGGGTGAAAGGAGGGCAAGGAATAGAGTGAATTGGATCGATGTGGTATACCGGGGTTGACGTGCTGTCAGTGGATTGAATCAGGGCATGTGAAGCGTCTGGGGTAAACCATGGAAAGCTGTGTAGGTATGTATATTTGCGTGTGTGGACGTACGTATATACATGTGTATGGGGGTGGGTTGGGCCATTTCTTTCGTCTGTTTCCTTGCGCTACCTCGCAAACGCGGGAGACAGCGACAAAGCAAAATATATATATATATATATATATATATATATATATATATATATATATATATATATATATATATATATATATATATATCAGATGAGGTATGAAGAACAGTTCAGGGTTCTCCTCAGCACAACATGATGTATTTTCAGAAGGTGGAATTAGTTACCCAGCCCACCACACGTGTGTGTGTGTGTGTGTCAGGTGTGCTGGCTTGTCTCACTGCATCTGGTGGTTGGTGGTGGGGGAGTGGTGGTGGTGGTGAGGACAGGACTTGGCTGGGGGAGCCACAGTGGTGTGGGGGGCTGGCTGGCACGCCCTTTGATCCCGGGTGGTTTATATTTTGGCTCATGAAGAAAAAAAAAATTAATTGAGGTTTAGGAAAGGGAAGCCAGGCAGGAGGGTCGGTGCACACCCCCCCCCCCCCCCACCTCCGTTGCCCTCCTATCCCCCTCCCTCCGTCACTCTCCCTTCCCCTCCCCCTCTGCTCCCCTCCTCCCCTCACACTTTCAGTGTGTCCACACTCGTCATGTCACTGTGGAAAACACGGACATTTTTACGGGATTTCCTGAGCATTTTTTAAAGGGGATTGCCAAACATTTTCACTGGCATAGCCGAACAGTGTAACGGGAATTGTTGAACATTTAAGTGGGATTTTAACGGACATTTTGAACGGCATTTACCGAAGATTTTAAGTGGAATTTACCGAAAAGAATTTGAATACGGTTTAGGTCAAGTATTGTCATAGGATTAACCGATCATTGTAGCAGAATTTACCGAACATTTTAATCGGGTTTTACTGAACATTGTAATGGGATTTCTCAGACATCTTAAGCAGGATTTACTGAGAATTTTCTGCGGAATTTAACGTTCATATTAAAGAGGAATTCCAGAAGATTGTAAGGAGATTTACGGAACATCTTAGCTAGATTTACGGAACGTTTAAACGTGTTTTACTGAATACTGTAACGGGATTTACTGAATAATGTAAAGGAATTTACTCTACAATTTAAGCGGGATTTAGCGAACACTTTAGTGGATTAACCGAACATATTAAGTGGGGGTTATACAGCATTGAAATATAGGATTTACCGAACATTTAATGCAGGATTTACCAAGCATTTCAGAGGGATTTACCGAAAACTTAATCGGGAACTACACAGCCTTTTTAAAGGGATTTATCAAACATTCTAGCGGGATGGACTGAATATTCTGAGGGGGATTTACTGATCTTTGTAACTTGAGTTGTCGAATATCTTGAACGACTTACCGAACAAGTTTCACTGGGGCTTTACCGAATATTGTACACTCGAGGTATTATAAGGTAGTGAGAGGTCACCAGGATGACCAGTAGGTGCAGTCATACAAGACCTTAATAAGGTCAGGGTAGAGCTGGACGACGCTCGGCACGAGAGAGAGGCACAACGACATGGTGAACGACCACCAAGTCAGCCACGACCCTGGAGACGTCGTCACCAGGTCAGTCAGTGTGTTGGTCGTGAGGGCCCAGGTCGTCCCTGGCGGTGCGACCAGTGAGGGTCGTGGTAGTGTCCCTGGGGCCTGAGGGGAGGTTCGTGTGAGAACTAGTTCCATTGTGGACCACGGGGTCACGTGAGGATGTTGTGTCTGGCAGCTAACCGGAAGGATTTGACCCAGACGCCGGCCCGACCTTCCAGTACATAAAGACGTGTTTACGCATTTTTTGTGACTAACAGTCCTAAAGCAAAAAATACGCACACGTGCTATTTCTCACGTGTGTATGTTTGCCTCATTGATGCCTTTTATAAATAAACCTGTATTGTAATGACTTTTCTTTGTCTCATTGTCTTTGTCTCAATGTCTTTGTCTTCGCTTGAATATCGTCCTCAGACCTCACGCTTTTTCCAGCCTGTTCATATATAAACTGTCTTGACCTCAGGGGCCGGATTAACACCTTGTGATGGACTAGACCCAGCCCGCGGGCCGCTCTTGGCTCATCCCTAGTAGGCAGAGCAGCCACCAGGTATGCTCCAGTGACCAGTGTAGCCCCAGTAGATTACTAGGGAGCCACATTCTCCAGTAGCCTGGTTGATTGAGCCGTCTGGGTAGTGACACTGACCATCATCGTCTGGCCTCACCTGGGCCATACCCTCCTGGGTCAGTCGTCTCAGGGGATTAGGGTTTAACTCTGCCCTTCTTCCCCTGGTGTGTGGAGACAGCAGAAGGTCGTAGTCTGGGTTGGTCAGGGAGGTGGAGGGTAATATACATATACATCATATACATCACATACATCGCTTTACGGTGTGTTTACCGCTGCAGCCGCAGCCCCTGGGGGTAGTGGTTCTCCGTTGATCCCCCCCCCCCCCCCCCCCCGGGCAGCGGGAGAGTGATGGTAGAGCTTTATTCCTGAAGTTAAAGTTTCTGGAGGTGTGGCACGTCTTCCCCAGCAGCCCCGCGACCATCTGCTGGACGGAGGCAGGTGCTGGAGACAGCTGCCTCCTCCTCCTCCTCCTCCTCCTCCAGCTGCATGTTCGAAGGTTTCCGTCCACGGTGGGGTTGGTGGCCAGCACGACGCTCATGGTCTGAATGTTGGGTTACGTACGAGTAGGTCTAGACTGGATCTCTTGGGGAACCACAGGACTCATAATCCTTGGCTCTGTCCTCTCCCTCAAATGATGGATGTGTGGCTGTAGTGACCTCCTGTGATGACACCAGATTCACGGACATTACTATTTGTTTACCCACTCACGTTCCTGACCTTTTGGGGGTGCGAGGCGAGCCTGAGGGGCAGGTGTTCTGATGGGCCGAGCTCTCCTCTTGGGAACGATGATCCTAGGCACCAGCCTGTTGCTCTCTGGCTGGGTGAGGCGTCGGGCATGTCCCGTGGCGGCTGCTGACTCTCCCTCCCGCTGGTCGTCTGTACAGCAGGGGATGTGGACCTCAGGCTTCAAGGTGAGGTGTACGGTATTTCGAGTAACGTGGGACGTACGGACACCACTGTACGTTCCTGTGAGGTATTCCCTCCCGGGACAGCTTACATTGGCTTGTCCGTGTGTGAGGTGGGTGGGATGGCCTGGGTGTGCTGGCCAGCTCGGAGGCAGGCAAGTGTTGTCATAAGTACGTCAGGTGTTGTCCCACACCGCCAGTGTTGTGTGAACATGTATGGATGAAGTGCTACACGTTCCTGTGGAAGTGGTTTGCGACCATCTTCCCCGCCACACTCAGCACAGACATCTGGTCAGTCTGGCTCGGTCTGGCTTTTTTTACGGTGTGCCACACTGGCTGTGTTATTCCTGGTGTGCAATGTCCCATCTGACGGTTGATGCAGGTGGCAAAAACAGTGATACACAGATGGAGAGTGCAAGATAGACTCGGTCCTCCCGGTGCTCTGGCCTATTTAGCTAGATGGTCGATCGTGTATATTGACTATAGAAGAATTTGTGTCTTAAGGATGTGAAGGATAACCATAAGGCCAGCCCATAACGTAACCGTGAGTCCAGCCCATAACGTAACCGTGAGGCCAGCCCATAACGTAACCGTGAGGCCAGCCCATAACGTAACCGTGAGGCCAGCCCATAATGTAACCGTGAGGCCAGCCCATGACGTAACCATGAGGCCAGCCCATAACGTAACCGTGAGGCCAGCCCATAAAGTAACCGTGAGGCCAGCCCATGACGTAACCGTGAGGCCAGCCTGCAGCACGACCATCTCCTCGCCTTTAACAGATACAACGCCACAGAAATTTCTGGGTTCAGTAATTACTTAGTGGAGGTAATTTTTGGCTTCACATCAGAGACGTGGCTGCTGATGTTTTACCATGGGGTACACACAGTGGAAAGCCGCAGATTATAATAATATAGAGCAGGCAGGTAGTGTGTGCACAGATCAAAGGATACTGTGGTCAGTTGGTGAATAATCAAATATAATTCGATTATAAAGTTATAATTAGATGACGCGAGTGAGGTAATCGTGCAACCCTGGACTGAGGCACGGAAGGACAGTCTCAGCCACAAACATAATCAAACACAACAGAATCCCGCCAATCACGCGCTACGTTAGTTTAAGTGACAGTCGAAAATGATTAGTTATCATAAACTGCGAATGATATATTTCAGATATTCACAACACCAGAATTGCCTGGGACCAAGTTTCCCTAAGTTCCTTCAGATTTCATGAGGAGGATCGCTCGTAAGCGGGTTCGTCGTGAACTTCAAGAAAAGTTTGGGGTTTGTGTTGTTGTTGCCCGAGTCGTCGTCTGGAGCCCAGCAACATCACTTTGGCTCAGACAGCGCGCGGGGGGGGCGATGATGTGCACCGAATATAAGAACTTGGGAAGATTTGATTGGATAACATTCTTCCACATCCTTCGATTCTCCTCCTTCTCCTCTCACTCGATCTGCATCTCGTCTCAACACGACTTCCTCAGTCACCTCAGACTTGGACAGGATACCTCAGTAGGGTAGACACAATCTATTTAAGTTTAATGCCTCCAAGACCCAGTGTCTATCCATCACTCTATCGATAATTCCTCACAACTTTCCTCTTTCCTTAAACGGCTCCGTGATTCCACCTCTTGACTCGGTGAACATACCTGATATTACTGTAACGCCCAGTCTGTCTTGGAAGCCACGATTATGGAAATAGTTAAGTCTGCCTCTTAAGAAATTGCGTTTCCTGTTTAGATGTTGAAACTTCTTTTCTTCTGAACAGTTGCTCCGTTTATACAAAGAATTGATTCGCCCTTGTATGGAGTACTGCTCTCACTTCTGGGGTGGTTCTAGCTCTGTATCCTTACTTGACAGATTTGAGTCGAAAGCGGTCCCACTTATAAACTCTCCCAGACTACCTTCTAAATGTGACCCATTTGTCGTACCCTGCAATGTTGGTTCACTTTCCCTCTTCTATAGATATTGCTTTATTTTTTTGCTCCCGAGAGCTGTCTGCTTGTGTGCCCCCACCACAAACTAGACCACGCATAACTAAGCAACCTGCTGCGTCATTTGATTACTATGTGGCCGTTTACAACTCAAGGGTGGGCCGGTTTGATACCTTTGTTTCCCAACACCACGAAGGTCTGGACGTCTCTACCCTTTCATGTCTTTCCCAACAACTATGACCTGGCACATTTTAAAAAGCATTTTTTTTCACTTCCTACAAAATTCATAATTACTCTCCTTTTTTTTCTCTCTCTCTCTTTTTTCACTTAATATTTCAACTAAGGCCCGGCCTTGATGTAGACTTTAGTCCCGTGACTGAAGCCTTCAACGTGGAACAGCGGGCCGCGCGCGAGACACCACCAGGGTGGGTAACTGAATCGCTAATACCAACCTGATTAATTAAAAACAGATTAAACTCGCTATGATTCATTTCCGAAGGCGTAAAAAAATCAGCCACAGAACAGTTCATAACACGAATTGACATAGTTCGAAGCATACGAACTCACTATGTCTCAGTGTGTTATTCCTTATAGGCTAGTCTGGTGCCCTGAAATCTGGCATTTCGAAGTGTATGACATCACATTGGGACCTAAGTGGTAATATGATTATTTTTGCACAAATGAACATATAAAGCTCACAACGTATGTACAACGTAGTAATGATAATGATGATGATGATGATGAAGATAATAATAATGATAATAGTGATAATAATAATAAATAATAATACAGTAATATGAAGTGTATGACAATATTAACGTTTAAAAAAACTCATCCCCCTCTTATAACAGGAGCACCATTGTCTGAACTCGTGTCATCACCTGACGGTCTGCATTCCATAGGGACCAAGACACTATATAAGCCCTTAAGGGTTTAGTCATCACCCAAATACTCAGATTCACACCTAAAATGCCAGGTTGCTGAAGTCCCATAAAGACCGGGTCACTGAACTCAGTCATCCAGTAAGCGACCATAAGATAGGTACCATCCCTAAAAAGTGCTGGTCAGACGGTCACTCCCTTAATTAAGCGCCGAGCCCCTGACTTCAAGGCCACGGAGTCACCATCCCTTAAAGAACAAGTCACGGATCAGTATCCTTTAAAATACGAGTTATCGTCCCCTAAAAAAAAAGGGGGGGTCAACATAACTCGTCACTATTTCTTAAAGAACGGGTCACCCCCTTGAAGAATGAGTCACCATCCCTAAAGAACAGGTCGCCATCCCTTAAAGAATGGATCACCATCCCCAAAAGCGATTACCCATTCCCTAAAGAATGGATCGCCATCCCCAAAGCGGGTCCCCTTCCCCTAAGGAATAAATCGCCATCCCTAAAAGTACGGGTCACCATCCCTTAAAGAATGGGTCACCATCCCCAAAAAGTACGGGTCACTTACCCTTCACAAGGTCACAAGGGTCGTATCTTTTAGGAAACACCAGCTACCCCGAGAAGGGGCTGCAGGAGGCAGCAATCTGCTCGCACAAACAGTTTCATCAGTCAGGCTTTTTTGGTCGACAGATTTCGCCAAGCTTACCAAAGAGACTGGGGCTTCCTGGGACGATGTGTCTCGTCGACTGCCCTACCCTATAGTGACACTGGAATTATGGCGTTCGATACGACGTTTTGGTTCAGCATGTTGTCTTTGCTGACAGCCCATAAGCCTTTCAATTCACAAGGATTTGAGTTGAGGTAATAATTAAATATGATGCTTTGAAAACGCCTGCCCACTTTTCAGAATGGTATTTGTATTTGTCGTTTGTAGAAAAAAAAAGGATTGATTTGATTATTGGAAGGGGAGGGAAAGTCTGGTGAGTTTATAACCAGAGACATTTTCCCTTAACATATAATTACTGTCGTGAGAAGAGTTACACATCGGTTGACTTGAACGTATTGAATCAGAGAAAACGGTAGATATGGGAGGGCAAACTAATGTATTTGTGGTGTGCAGTGTAGTTGATACTTTGGTGGTGCATGTTATAACATATGACCTTTCTGTACTCCTGGTGACTTATGGGTCCCTTTATACTGGTGATTGGTGGCTCCTTCAGTACGGGTCCCCTTCCTCGTAAGGGCGTTGCCCATCAAACTCAGTGTAGGCATTTGGAAGACCTCCCAGCCTCGCCCTTTTAAAATATTCTCCGTCCTGAGTTGTTTCTTTCTTCTGGTAACGCCTGTTCTCCTGATGCTGATTAAAGCCGAGCTAAGATGATGATGGTGCAACTTATAAGCATGTTTCACTTTTCTCTGAGTCGTTGTACTTGGGAAAGTAGTTTTTGATTACGCATTTTATAGTGTTTAGATTTTTTTTATATCAATACTTTTTTTCTCAGATCTCCATTATTTATCGTTTGTGTATAATGATGATAGCAATAATAATGATGATGATAATATGACTTTTGAATTACAATGAATTATCTGTGTGCTGATGTCATGCACAGCTTTCGCACTATATAAATAGATAGCCATTGAAGCGTCAGCCAGGTAGTGCAAGGAAGCAGACGAGGAATGGCCCAACCCACCCACGTACACATGTATATACATAAACGCCCATATAACGCATATATACATACATATACAGACACAGACATATAAATATATACACATGTACATATACTTGCTGCCTTCATCCTTTCCGTCGCCACCCCGCCACACATGAAATAGGATCCCCCCTCCCCACCTACCTCCAGCGAGGTAGAGCTAGGAAAAGACAAAAAGGCCACATTCGTTCACACTCAGTCTCTAGCTGTCATATGTCATGCACCGAAACCACAGCTCCCTTTTCCACATCCATGCACCACAGACCTATCCATGGTTTACCCCAGACGCTTCACATGCCCTTGTTCGATCCATTGACAGCACATCGACCCCGATATACCACACCGTTCCAATTCACTCTATTCCTTGCACGCCTTTCACCCTCTTGTATGTTCAGGGTCCCGATCGCTCAAAATCTTTTTCACTCCATCTTTCCACCTCCAATTTGGGCTCCCGCTTCTCCTTCCCCCCACCTTTGACACATATTCCTCTTTGTCGATCTTTTCTCACTCATTCTCTCCATGTGTACAAACCATTTCAATACACCCTCTTCTGCTCTCTCAACCACTTTTTTTTTTTTTTTTTACTACACATCTCTCTTACCCTTTCATTACTTACTCGATCAAACCACCTCACACCACACATTGTCCTCCATTTCATTTCCAAGACATCTACCCTCCTCCGCAAAACCCTATCTATGATCCATGCCTCGCAACCATATAACATTGTTGGAAGTACTGTTCCTTCAAACATACCCATTTTTGCTCTCCGAGATAACGTTCTCGCCTTCCACACATTCTTCCATCCCTGAACCTTTCCCCCTTCCCCACCGTGTGACTCACTTCCGCTTCCATGGTTCCGTCCGCTGCTAAAGCCACTTCAAGATATCTAAAACACTTCTTCCTCCAGTTTTTTTTTTTTTTCAGTCAAACTTACCTCCCATTCAACTAGTCCCCCAACCCTACTGAACCTAATAGCCTTGCTCTTATTCAAATTTACTTTCAACTTTCTTCTTTCACACACTTTACGAAACTCAGTCACCAGCTTCTGCAGTTTCTCACCCGAATCAGCCACCAGCGCTGTATCATCAGCGAATAACAACTGACTCACTTCACAAGCTCTCTCATCCATAACAGACTGCAGAGAGAGAGAGAGAGAGAGAGAGAGAGAGAGAGAGAGAGAGAGAGAGAGAGAGAGAGAGAGAGAGAGAGAGAGCACCTGGGTTGTTTGTAGGCCTTTGTTTATACTGCTTTTATTTTCTCCTGGCCATCTTTTACTCACCACACACACAAGAACCCTCCATCAAACTCCGTCACAAAGTCTTGAACTCCCACAACTCCCCTCCCCCCTATAGAACTGCCTCCTGCCGTCTGTCGTTGGCAGACGCCACAGTCTCCATAATTGACTGGCCATCACATCTACAAGTAGCTTCGCTCTTCCTGCCCTCAGTTTATCGTCTGTCGGTAAGAAAAAAAAAAAACAGTCAAGGAAACCGGGCTCGGGTTAAGAGAGGGTCGGAACACGAGCCATTACCGTTTGTCGCATCGCCGCAATAGTCGCCTCTCCTCCCGGGAAACGTTGGGGTCTCCCGGCACAGAGGCATGTATTCCTCCGCCACCCTCCGCCCGCCACCCGCTCTAAACGCCAGGTTCAACCGTCATTAGTTAGGCTTCCAGGATTTAGGGAAGTTTTTATAGGGATCTTCCCTAAGTGAATGTTGGGTAGGTGGGGGGAGGGAGGAGGCGGTGGTTGGAAGGATAGCTTGCTGGGCGGTTGGTGGTGGCCCCTGTTGTGTTAGTGGAAAGTGTTGTTGGTGAATCCCCAGATATCCGGATTCATATTTCTTTCATGAAATGTTGAGGGAGATATATTCATAACGGCCGGGTGTTGGGTGGGTGTCTGTGTCACGTATATTCTCTCGTTGATTCAGGTATATCTACAGTGTCACGCCGTAGCGAGATATCACCTGGATCCCTATCACTTGCAAAAGGGGATAGGTAAATAGATTAATTAAAAGGCAAGAAATAGTATACTGACTTAATATTTACTCTCCCTGACACAACGGGCTTCTGAGAATTAACACAGACGTATTACACATTCTCTCTCTCTCTCTCTCTCTCTCTCTCTCTCTGGTTAGTGACAGCCGCGCAGTGAGCCAGCACTTCAGTGGCTGTCAGTTGTCACTCGTTTAGTTCAGGTGTGGCTGTCTTTTTCCTCTCTGCCTCACCCACACCCACCCGTGAGGCTGCTGACTTTCAGTCCACAAATATGTAATCTCTCCACTTGACACACGACACCTCACAACACGTAGCTCACGATTCGTCCTCCGTAACCCAAGATCAAGGGTTGTTCACCCGTGGACCAGTAGTTGCCCATGGTCCATCCCCCAACGGGCTAGAGAAGGATAGAATAAATGAATACACAAATTGCACCATTAGTGCGATCCATAAGGGTTTGTGTGGTGTTATTTGTTCTTGGTCGTGATTTCAGACTTGATATTGCATATATGGTGAAGGTCGCCCACAGGCACAGCGGGTCTCTAAGTGGTCCACGTACATGGAAAGGTTACGAACCCCTGTTCTCTATAGCCTTGTGTTGAGCGCTACATGCTAGCCCAGCCTTTTGACAAAATTTGTCACTTTATGTGTGTGTGTGTGTGTGTGTGTGTGTGTGTGTGTGTGTGTGTGTTAAGAACTCCACCCATATGAGGTTATACCGCGCGTGAAAACTCACCCTTAGTGAGGATGTTTCACTGGGAGCACAGTCTTGTCAAAGAACTTTCCGCTCCATTGGAGTCCACATTTCCCTGCTATTGGAAGTAGCGCAGCCTTGAGCTGTAGGACACCAGGACTTAGAAAGAGGTCAGTGGGTTACCGTTGGCAAAGCTGTATCATCAGCAGTTGATACAATAGAGGTTGATCTCGTAAAAACAAAGAAACAAAAACAAAAACTCGCTTCAAAGGCGTCCATCCCCTCCCTGCTACTGAGTGTAGCGCCACCTTGGAGCTGGAGGAATATCTGGAAGAAGAACCCTGGGATAACACGATATGACACCTGATTCATCACACGACTCGATCTATGTAGTGATAGATTTAACTGCGGTGAGAGCTACGCGCTAGCTATACCTTTTGACAAACTCGCCGCAAGCACTCCTCTCTCTCTCTCTCTCTCTCTCTCTCTCTCTCTCTCTCTCTCTCTCTCTCTCTCTCTCTCTCTCTCTCTCTCACACACACACACAAACCGTAACACAGATCAATAAGGAGGCCAGTAATGGTCGTGTTGTGGGTTGCACAGAAAACGGGCGAGTTGGTGTGTGACCACCCAGCTCCTCATCTGCAGCTCACCGGACGTGGGCCACGTCTCCAGCCGACCTCCATCGTTTTCTGGTAGTATCACAATTTGAAGCTTCGTAGAGAATAGTGATCTTGAGCTATGATGAAAGTTGCGTATATTTTTTTTGTTTAAGATACTGGACAACCCTGCCAAAATATATGCCATGGATCTAGCAAGCGAAGACAAGGAAATCACAGGCCAGAAAAGTACGAAGTGTGGTGAAAATATCAAGAAGGAGGGGGGGAACCTGTGATGGAAAATGACGTAGAGGTGGTGAACGGAGGGATTACGGGTCGGTGAGTGTAATGGCGAAGGAGGGAGGGGGGGGGTGGCAGTGTGAAGGGCGGAGGAACCTGGAGGACAGTGATCGGGGGGGAACGAGGGAACGGTACTGGTGGGGGTGTGGAGGAGCTGCTGCTGCTGCGATGCAGTCCCCGTTCGGCTGTGCACTTGGTTCCCCCTCCGCCCGACAGAGGGTGTTGCACTCAGGTAAACAACCTCATCCGCCTCCCCATCCACTCTCTTTGCTTCCCATGATTAGTAGACATTATTTTCTCTGACGATTTCCATCAACTGGATGTTTTATAACTAAAACATTATAGCAGCTGTCACTGCTGTATGACGTGTGGGGGAAAGAGGTGGTTGGGGATGGGGGGTTGGCCCCCCCCTCCCTCCTCCTAATTGAAGAAATGAAATACCGGTTGGTGAATCAAAATTGGAAGTTTGGTGCAGCTGCGGGACTTTGCGGCTCTCCGTAACTGAACGTATTCATTCATGTGAGGATTTTTCTTCGCCGCTCATGCTGGAGGCAAGGTGGAAGTGTGAGGTAAATGCATTCAGCGACGGGAGAAAATAAAAGCGATGAAAATATGGCAGCGAAGGCACCGTGACGTCATGGCCAATCATCGTCGCCTCCAGTCTCCTCTGGCCAACCAGAAGGCATTACAGCTTGCGTCATCAAGGAATTGTTACCATATCAATTGTTGTCCTGATAAGAGGCCCCCTGGTGACAGCAAGTTGTCTGGTAGAAAAAGTGGGGGGGAGCTGCTCCTCTGCCTGGTCCAGTATGTGACGTGGACCCGGTGGTCCACACTCCTCCAGCCTTACCAGAGATGCTACAGTAATTTTGGTCTCGGTGCCCACTCCTCTCAGAAAATCCCGTCTGTAACTGATTATACAAATTCTGTAATTCATTGGTGGCATGTGTATTGTATGGATGAATGCTTAATGGTTAGTCGTTCATAACCATTAAGATAAATGAAACAGTCTTCAAGAGGAACTTACTCCAGCTAGGGAAGATTACGTTTTAAGTTTAGTAACTGATAGCTTGTCTGTCTGGATGCCTCCGAATGATATCTTTTGTATCGTAAAAAAGATGATGTCTCGGAGGAAGTACGGTTTATGAACACGGTTTCCTAGAGATTTATATGAAGTATTTAATTTTCATATGAGATCGTTCAAGTAGAAATGAGGATGTTTGAGGTTTATAAGTTTCCAGATACTTCCAAGAGAGATGTGTTGATGCCGACTCGAATGGTTAAAACAATCAGGCAGCGTTGATTCCTGCCTTCCCTGTAATTACTGGTGAGAGTCCCAGGAACAACTGCTGTTTAGCTGGGAAGATTATGGCTGGAGACCCCACCATGAGTGTTGCTCCGTGTTGGTGATGGAGACATGACGCCAGGCTGTCAAAATTGCGCCAACTGGAGACTGTACGTAGTTGACGAATAGGGCTTTGGGGAGAGGACGCCTCGTCATACTGTTCATTGCATAAATAGACTATTATTATTATTATTATTATTATTATTATTATTATTATTAACGCGCTGTTGAATAAGTTTGCCAAAGGTTGAAAGTATATATAGCTAAAAGGCGGGGGCGTTATAGATAGGAGTCTGATTCTGCAAACATTGGGAATAGCAGTCGACTGAAATTATTGATGATGATCACAACGGTTGGGATTAATTTTTCAAAGAGTTTTATAAGCCAAAGTATACATAAACAAAGCGTGTTTGTAATAGTATGAGCCAAAGGGGGTAAATAGGTGTGGTTTTAGGGAGAGACAAACGTAGATCGTACCGTGGGTACAGTACATGAACATTAGGAGGATGACAGGTGGGCTCAGGAACCCTACAGACCCTCGTCCCGTCGGACACACGGCACAGCGTCAGTAGCGTCCGCATCACACACACACCAACGCAACACAAGACGTACACAAAGACAGTGTTAGAGTACACCCAGGTACGGTACAGAGGAGGCTCAGAGGACGTTACATGTACGGAAGACAGCATACAACAATTACTGAGGCTGGTAATGATACAGAGATGGTTAAGGATGTACCAGATACATGGTGTATAATTCCCCAGCATACACAGATGTATTGATGGTTACATAATGTGGGGCATGATTCAGTGTGAAGCACAGCATGGGTTACAGATGCACAATACCCGCAGTGATTACAAAACGTCTCGATACTCAAGGCCTAAAGCCACTGATTACAGTGCACAGTGCACTTGTTACAGTGATCAGGTATTTATATCATGTGCAGAGTAAACTGGTTGACCGACTCATTATGTAGAATGACCCGACACCTAGAGTGCCCGGAGTTCACAGTTCTCTGTAACTTACCAGATGTATCTGTAAAATGAAGGTTGTCTGGAAGTTACAGCGTAAGACTCTGTTACAGTGTCCCCCTTGTCCATACTGGTGTTTCTCAGACCTGAATTGGTCACAATGTTTAACACTAGCTGCCACAGGTCCCTCACCCATGCGGGCTGCTGCCATGAAGATGGTGTGGACTCTGGCTCTGGTTAGACCAAGTATGGTGGGAGGAGCTAACAACAAGCACGCTTTTTTTGGTAAGGCAAGGTTATCAACATTGTCGTGAGGCTTGCGTCCAACAGGTGAGGATGACCATAGATACTGAACATCATTACAGGTTTCCATAAACAGAAATGGAGCTGTTCCTGTACTGGTGTCGCACTGCCCCTTGGGGACGAGGGATCTCGGGTGGCGGGAGGAGACGGGTACGATGCAGTAACTTCTTGAAGTGTTGTTTAAGGCCCGGGTGATGGATGGCTACAGGGACCTGGAAGGACCAGTGTGATGGGCGCCTCCTGCCAGATGGCGTAACACGGACCGAGGATGATCTTGTCCTTTTCTTGTACCTTAAACATTGGCCTCTGTTGTGTGGCGGATGCTGAGGAACACCAGGGGAGGGAGGCATCCACGAGTCTAGGAAGGACGACAGTAGTGTAAATATACATGTGTACATAAAGTGTGTGTGTGTGTGTGTGTGTGTGTGTGTGTGTCTGGTGTGGCGAGGTGTGAACAGTCACAGTTGAGTGTCAGGCGGCTCGACCAGGACTGTGGCCGCGGAGCAACAGCAGCAAGACCGGCCAGCTTACACAGAAGGCGTCAGGGGCGGGAGGGACATGGTGTTGCCAGGTGTAGAGAGTGTGTGTGTGTGTTGGGGAGGGAGGAGGGGAGGTCCTGTTGCTGGGGAGGGTGTTAGTGACGATGATGGACTAATTGCTTTTAGCCGTTGTCAGTTCCAGGTTCCCGCTTATCGACCAGCCCAGAGAGGAAGGAGGAAGAGCCGGGTCGGCCCTTATTGGGGCCGACCCGGCTCAGCCCAGGCCTGCGCGTGATTCATAGTCAGCAACGCCACTACACCGCGGTGATCGAGTCCGTTTTCTCTTTTAGCTGGTCGGTCATGATGCGGTCGTCTGGACTCTCTCACACGTGATTGAGAAAACAATACGTGGGGGTTGAGAATTGTGGAGATCGCTCGCTGAGAGACAGGTGGTGGTTGAACGGTGACACGGTTTGAGAAGAGACGGTTGAATGGGTAGACCACATGTGCGTGAAGACGACCAGAGCGTGAGACATATTAATATGGTGTTGGAGGGGGTGAGGGTGTGGCGTAGAGCGAGAGGCAGGAAGCTGAGAACTGAATGGACAGCGAAGCGGAACCCGGCGGCCACATCTCACTGGTGAAGACCTGGCGTTGTGTGTGGTTTGTGTGGGTACCACGTGAACGGACGCACGGACATTTTTATAGTGTTCCCTGTGTGTGGGGGGGATGAATGGCCGAGATTGATGTACAAACCCAGGCTGCCGACTTGGTTAGGTTTAAGACGCATTTTAAGGATGTTTCAGGGATGGATCCACGGGTTTATTAAGGTTTAAAGACACTGTAATATACCATCAATGTTATAATCGTATGGTATTGTAAGTTCGGGAGAATTTTTATTTCTTTTGCATAAATCGTATTATATATGTTTTGTTTACAAGTAAAACCGACTTCAATGCGAATTATTATAGTTTTGTCTGGCTTCATTATGTTCCAGTGAGTGTTGATGAGATGTAATCATGTTCTTGTGTCGTAAACCGTTTTATTTTCCTGCTTAAGCGTAAACCAGTGGAAAGATTTTTGTCGTCTGCCTGACACGACTTGATGATAAACGGCTTACTTTCATCACGGACACTTAGGTAAGAGACTTATATACTGCATATATACTGTTCATATATACTTGTGCTTCACGTACTCAATTTATATACTGCTGCAGCTCACACTTTGTATACTCGGGCCAGACATAATCAGTTTATATATATTGCTGTATCACATGCCTTATGCATTGATCCATCATTTACTCAATTCAAATTAAATTACAAAATTTTCATGAAAAAAGAATAATGAAATGAATAAAGTAATCGTAGAGTAATCCCCCGGTGACAGTAATAATCCGAGGCGGGATTACCTTAACGGAGATTACACAAGAGGAACGAAGATTACGGCAGGTCGCGCCACATGGTGGTGATGACCTGGTGTTGGTCCGGCTGCCTCCCGCACCAAACAAAGACCTCCTGCTCTCCCTCCCTCCTGCTGTCCCCAGCGAGACTGCCTGGTAGCATGGCATCCGTGTGCCGTGGTCTCACTCCTGTGCTCCTCTGCCTCCAAGCATGACGCTACGACCCTTGAGCACGACGCCACGACCCTTGGGTACGGCGGGCTGACTTTTATTTTCCTTGACCCTTAAAAGTTCACGTCAAAGATGAAGGTCATCTTACCCAAGGGTCGTACCGTCGTGCTCAAGTGTCGTGCCATCGTGCTCAAGGGTCGTACCATCGTGCTCAAGGGTCGAACCGTCGTGCTCAAGGGTCGTACCATCGTGCTCAAGGGTAGTACCGTCGTGTTCAAGGGTCATACCGTCGTGCTCAAGGGTCGTACCGATCGTGCTCAAGGGTCGTACCTCCGTGCCCAAGGGTCGCGCCATCGTGCTCAAAGGTCGTACCGTCATGTTCAAGTGTCGTACCGTCGTGCTCAAGGGTCGTACCGTCGTGCTCAAGGGTCGTACCATGAACGCTTCGAACTCGCCTTGGATGATTGTAGTTTTCTTGCAATCACAGACCAGCCTCACAAGGTACAGTGTGGCCCAGATCCCACAGGTCACAGCCTACAGGGCCCAAGCTTGCCCAAACCGTCAGCTTAGCTGGACTACGCCAAGATGTCCACATGATGAGAGGCGATCCTGTTTGTATTGTCCGTATGCCCGCATGTCTATTACAGTATCTGCAAGACTCCTTCAATGGGCTCATGATTGACGGAAATTGGCCAAAATTCTCTATAATGATTATTTGGAAGAAGGTTTTGGGAGATTAGTGTCTGCCAGTGGTAAATGATGGAAGATGAGACGGAGAGAGAGAGAGAGAGAGAGAGAGAGAGAGAGAGAGAGAGAGAGAGAGAGAGAGAGAGAGAGAGAGAGAGAGAGAGAGAGAGAGAGAGAGAGAATATATTAGATTATGACTCATACTCTAGTATTTCTCCTGAAAGTTAGTTGTCCTCAATAAGGCATCTGTATTGTTCATCTGTAAATGGATCATGAGCAGAACCGGGAGACATGGTGGGCGACACATCAGGGCGCTACATGGCCTCGGTCCCCGCAACACTGGATGATCAAGATGGCCAGCAGACACACGCGAGGAGGACCAGAAGCTGTTGAGGGCCATCGCGGTGTGGGAAAGCACCCACGCCACACGTGGAGCTTGCGACAGATATTTACGAGACTGTTGCGTTGTGCACATAAATCGACGGCAACGCAACGCCGTGAAGAATTTATCGTGTGCTCAGATGTGTCACGCGTTTTTGAGCCACTTCGCCCACACGCACGAGATGGTGAAAGTCCAGACGAATTGTACGACTAAACTGTTTCTGTATGCAAGAGGGTGGGTGGCTGGGGATGTGAGGAAAAACCTATGAAGAAAATGTAAATGTATGTAAATTTAACTTTCTGGATTGTTGGTGTAAAAATGTATTAATGTTCTATACGTGTTTTAGTTCTCTAATGAAATATATATATATATATATATATATATATATATATATATATATATATATATATATATATATATATATATATATATATATATTCCAGTCACAGACAAAAGCCCACATCACGGCCGGGCCTTGATTGAAATATGGAGAGTTTAATGAATGTGAAAAAGGAGAGACAAAGGAAAGTATCACGATTTTTGGAGTAAGTGAAAAGCCCTGTGTTTATGTTATAGCGACCGACATGGTTTGAGCCAGTAACATGTCCCAGCCATATCCATTTCGGGTGAAGGAAAAGTTATACAAAGTGGAAATTAGTCATTACTCTACAAGTGTTTGTACACCTGACTCTTGTAGGAGAAAAGTTTATATGAAGAGGAAAGGACGGAAGGAGGAAGATAATGCCACGCAGAACACATCAAGTGTACTTTCCACGATGCATACCTCCCTCTCAAGCCTACTTTCCCCACATATTTATTACCATCATTTGTTGTTCTACTGGAACACTGGAATGTTACGTGACGAAGACACGACGTTTTTGTCTGGCGTGTTGGCGGGCGGGTGTAAACAGCGTTGAATAAAGGGAACACACTGGACCCGGAGATTGCACGAGTCTCGCTATCTCGGAGGCTGTCAAGCGGCTCGGGTCTCGCCCGTCAAGCCGCTCCGCTCCGCGCCCATTTTCTTCCCGTCCCTCGAAGGTTCTACTTCTCTAGTCTCCTTTATTATTTATTTTCGTCCGTTGTTATTCCTGTGGTCTTCATTCATTCCTTGTGGAATTTTTTCATACTCTTTTAATTATTTTTTGATATAGTCATTAAAGAAAAATTTTAGTTTTTTTATGATTTGATGTAGTGTCTTCAAGAACCGGGAGCGGTCCCTCGTTTCTGCAGGTTTTCGGGGACCGTGAGTGAGAGCCAAGGTTACACGAGATATTAGGAAGTCATTTTTGTGCAGTGCTTGGCTCAGGTGGGTGGGCGGCGGGAGGAGGAGCTCAGAGCCACGCTCCTGCAAATTCTCCACATTACTGAGGGCCATTTTCACGGCCGGACACGACAAGCAACAGCTGTGCCGGTGGAGCGCCGGGTCGACTGCCTCCTCCTGCAGAAGGTGTGGCAGAAGACAGTTAAGTGCTAATGAAAGCTGAGAAGAAAATGAGATAAAAGATGAAACTTAAGGAATAAAGAGACGAATTGATAAAACGCACTGAGAGCGTGTTATGGCGTCTTTCAAAATTCTCTCTCTCTCTCTCTCTCTCTCTCTCTCTCTCTCTCTCTCTCTCTCTCTCTCTCTCTCTCTCTCTCTCTCTCTCTCTCTCTCTCAAAGGATGTGGCTGGACGGCCTTAATGACCCTGACTGTTGACAAACCTTAGAGCCTAACCACCCAACTACTAATTAGCCAAAAAAAAAAAAAAAGAAAATAAAGTGGTCAGAGCTGAGGCCAGTCCAGCCCGGACGAGGCCGCCCGGATCTCGCCGGTACTTGGCTCTCACGGTCCCGCAACCTGGAGATCCCCTGGACCACTCCCGGTTCGGGAAGCACTAATGTTGTAGAATTGGATCGATTTTTTTATTTTCATAAATTTCTTATAGCGCGTGATATTATTATTATTATTATTATTATTATTATTATTATTATTATTATTATTATTAATGTTATTACTAATATTATTTTGATAGTCATGTTCTATCCCATTTTCCCTTTGAGTTGTGGATTATTATCATTATTATTGTTATTATTATTATTATTGTTATTATTATTATTATTATTATTATTATTATTATTGTTATTATTATTATTATTATTATCCATTTGTCTTCAGAATTGTACGTTTCTTTTCTTTGAGCTTTCAATTTTGTGATTCTTTTTTTCATTTTTCATCGTCAGTGTGGTTAATTGTTCCCCTGAGCCAGTGTGTGTTTCCTTTAGAATCAAGTGTTGTTGACGCGAGTTTCCCTTGTGTCATAACCTCGTGTTTACGTATCTTCTGTATCGTGTTCCAATGGCCGGTCGGTGTATGTTATGGTTTTATATTTATGTTTATATTTACATTCATATACATATATTTCTTATTTGTAAACTTTTCTTTTACCTGAACTGCTTAAATATATATTTTTTTCAATTTGTCTTTCATGTGTTAAGAATGGCATGGTTTTTGTGTGTTTCATTGAATATGTTCTTGTTAATGAGTCTGTATATATGTATATTTTTTATTCGTGGATTTTCTTGATTTGTTCTCAATATGTCGTGCCTTTATTAGCATAACTTTTTATTTCATATTTATGTATATTCTCGAAATACACAAGTATTATATATATATATATATATATATATATATATATATATATATATATATATATATATATATATATATATATGTTTTGAATGTGGAGGTGCGGAGGAGACAGTGCTTTAGGTACCTAGTGTGTGGACATGGCAGTGGTTGGAACCATAGGTGCTGAAGTGAGTCATATAATGGAAGGGAGCTAAAGTCCTAGGGTCACTAAAAGAGCATGTGTAAGTAGAAACCTCAGGCTGTCAGAGCAAAGATGGGATGTTTGAAAGTATAATAGTCCCAACAGTATTATTTGTTATCCCTGGGGATAGGGGATTAAGAATACTTCCCACGTATTCCCTGCGTGTCGTAGAAGGCGACTAAAAGGGGAGGGAGCGGGGGGCTGGAAATCCTCCCCTCTCGTTTTTTTTTTTTTTTTTTTTTTTTTTCCCCAAAAGAAGGAACAGAGAATTGGGCCAGGTGAGGGTATTCCCTCAAAGGCCCAGTCCTCTGTTCTTAATGCTACCTCGCTAACGCGGGAAATGGCGAATAGTATAGTATAAAAAATATATATATATATATATATATATATATATATATATATATATATATATATATATATATATATATACACTACGTGTTCTCATTGTCGTAGATCTGTAAGACTAAATGTTAAGATATAATTAGGTAATGTGTGAGGAATATTAGTAACAAGAGAGAATGAACGTAAAACAACATTGTCCCGTTAACGACATGTAGTACAGGCATGGAAAGGCTTGCCTGTAAAGACCCTTATATCACCCCAGACGCATCGTATTGGTTGATGCAGCCACGCACAAACACCCAACAGTGATCTGCGTCGCTCTGGACGTCCTATGCTCACGACGTAATTAATCCCTTGGGTACGACAGCACGACTCCTGAGCCCGAGGGTACGACCCATGAGCACGACGGCACGTCTCCTGAGCCCGAAGAACTCGAGCATAACGGTACAACTCGAAATCGACGGTGCGACTCCTGAGGACGTCGGTACGACCTTTTGAGCACGACTTTACGACCTATTGAGCTCAGCGGTACGACCTTCGAGCTCTGCGGTACGACACTTGAACATTACGGTTGAAAGTACACACCATAGACGTAAGATGGTGGTCGGCAACAGTAACAGCAGGAGACTCAAGAGCAGAAGTAAACAGCAGCAGCAGGGCATTCCGAAGCAGCAGGAGACTCGGGATCAGTTGACGGAGGCGCAGAAGGTGAGGAAGACTCGTCAGCAGGAGTGACAGCGGTAGGTTGAGGCTCAGGGGGGAGTGTACTGTGTCCATGATGCGGGCTGGAGCACCTGACTACTGTGTGTGTGTGTGTATGTGTGCTCCCTCGCAGCTACCTTCCCTTGACACCACACACACACACACACACACACACACATCTCATTTTTTTTTTCCACACCTGTGGTCACTGAAAAGGTAGGTGTTGACGGGGGAGTTCGGTGCGGGTGTGGTGGAGATGTGGTGTGTACGGTGTGGTGGAACGAGGGGCGGTGCACTGGTCGAGGAACTATGGGAAGGGACGCAGTAGTGTGATGGCTGGGAGGACCGTGTGGCTAGGGTCTGGCCACGCAGGCAGGCAGGCCGGCCCACCACTGGCTCTCACAACCCATTCAGTCTCCTGGTGTGGTGTGGCAGGTGTGGTAGTGGGCGGTGGTGGCAGGTGTGGTAGTGCAGTGGTGGACGGTGGCGGTGCAGGTGTGGATAGAGAGGGGCGATGATAGTGATGCTGCGGGCGTGGTAGTGGGTATCGTCTGTGGAGGTGCAGGTGTGGTTAGTGGGGTATCAGGTGTGGAGGCGCAGGTGTGGGGTGATCACACTGCCTGGACCAGCTGTGTGTCTGTGTGGGGACTGGTAAATGAAGCGTCCTGGTGGAGTATGGAGGTAAGTTGTCTGTGCTGGTAAATTCTCCTGTGTCTGTTAACAGATCATGTGTTCCTCATACAGAAAGTCTATCAACAGACAGCTCTTTACCTGTTCACCATGTCTATCTATAATGTGTACAGTCACATCTTAGAGGCCATTAACCTTAAAAACAATGCATTAGTTTCTGGCAATCATTTCGGCCATGTGATGTCAGGTTTAGTAAGACCAGGGAGGTGTGTGGTGCTTGGGGAGCTCGGACCGACCCACTCCACCCTCTAGTGCAGGAGTCCTTATAGACAGATGTTTTCTGTGGCTGTTGGACGGATTGGTGATGTGTCGCAGCTCGTCTGTCTAGCGGGTCGTCTTCTGGTCGCCACGATGGTACGACCCATGGATATGATGGGCTGGTCCTTCAGTCTGGCCCTTTTCGATCAAGTTGAAAGCCAGGCTGTCTTATCCCAAAGTTCGTACCGTCGTGCTCAAGGGTCGTGCGATCGTGCCTATGGATCACGAGGTCGTGCAACGCTACAGGATATCTCATCAGTCCTCAGGTAGTGCTGGACTTCACGCCACGTACCACACACCCTGGGGAACACCATGTTACCACGCTGGCCGGAGCAGCTTCGCTACCTGGGAGCGCGTGTTGTTGGTGTGGTAGTTTGTAGAGCAAGAGGAACCTCTGGGCCGGGTAGTGCGGGAAGGGCCTGCTGCCTGGACACGGAGCCTCAGGTAACCACATCCCTCTGGTTCCTGGAAAGGATGGTGAGTCTGAGCGCTGGAACCTCCAGATACAGCCTGGCTGTCGGACCCTCCATCCTGTGCACCGTCTGGCCATCCCCAGACGGTTAGACGTGCGCTGCAAGAACCAAAGAGACACTTCCCTCATAATAATGAGGTATACTGTACTGTGTACATGGACAACTAAGAATACACTGGACTGCACTAATGATGCTCTGTACTGAACTAATAATACGCTGGACTGAACTAATGATACACTGCACTGAACTAATAATGCGTTTGACTTAACCAGTGATGTATTGGACTGAACTAATGATACACTGGACTGAACTAATGATACACTGGACTGAACTGAGATTAAATTGGATTAGCCTATCTCCTTACCTCCTCTCCTGTAGTTTGTTCTATCTTTACAAGGTTCCTGTAGCGCTTAGGAAGTCGTCCACGTCCGCCGGTCGACACCACTGGTCATAAAGTGTAGTGATGTGTGTGCGGCTGTGTGCAGAGAGCACAGGGTAATTAAGCGCGGAGTGCCTTCGTTGTAGAAGTTGCAACGTAAGCATGAAGGGTCTTGGGGTATGTTGAAACAGTGTTTGTGGTGATGCGTGATGTCCAAAGCGTAAGCGGGAGAAGTGTGACTTGTGTTTGTCTGGGAAGTGTGGATTCTGGTGCGGTAGAGATTTAAGATCGTGTTGGGAGGTCGGATGTATAACGCTTGTCGGGTTATTTCAGTGTGTCTGTGTTGTATTTGCTGAAGGTGGGGGATCTGTGAGTAGAGGTTAGTGAAACGCACGCTTCGTATGTCTGTTAAGGGGTTGGTGGTTAGAGAGGTTTGCCTAGCTAGGAGGGGTCTAGTGCTTTGAGTGCTGAACATTATGAAGTGGGATTTCACTGGCAGTATGTTTCTTTTCCCTGTGAAGGCGTTGGATGTAGGTGGTTG